>NC_043745.1:40969405-40989405 GCF_902148845.1 Salarias fasciatus | reverse complement strand
ACGATCCAGAAACACGCGGCGCTGTGGAAAAGCAACTCTCTGAAGAACCCAAAACAAAAGACACATCTGATGCTGGTCCAAAGTCAGACGACAGACGAGAGTCTTCTTCAGCAGAGGACTGACGACAGCAGGCAGAGACATCAGGGACACGTCCAGAGCGTCAGGGACGGCACGACGTCTCGGCCCTCCTCAGCTCCTCGGTGGGGAGGACGTCCAGAGAGCAGCCGGCGGGCCTCAGACCGTTCGGTGCCCGTGAAGGACGGAGTGAGAGCGAGCCCGTCCATCGCACCGGTCTGGACAGCTGGACAGGGCTCTCACAGACGTCACCGTCCTCGCAGGTAGAGACAGCGGCGTCCATTAGAGACGATGTGTGAGGACGCGCCACAGAGCTGATGGGACTGAACAGGACAGCGAGCAGAGCAGACATCCTATTGGACACTGGGACTTTGCCTCTGTCTCCGCCCTCTGGTTCTGGGTGAGACTGTCCCTCAGCGTCTCCAGTGATATGTGTAGTTTGTCCTTCTTCCCATGGTCCTTGGGCCTGGGGACAGCGCCGTCTCAGGGCCGCGTAGAGACATTCAACCAAGGGACGGACGTCTGAGTCAAAATCTCCACAGATCAGGATCGGTCCATAAAACGCTGCTGTGCTTCAGAGGTGGACGAGCGGCGGAGCACCGGACCGGGGGACAGGCTTCAAAGGAACCACTGCACATCAATTATTTACACACCGTGACCACGCCCCCTCCAGCGCGGTGGGAGGAGCTCCGTAAGAAGACTGCGGTCATCGTGTTTTATCCAGGGTTCAGTCAGCCGGAGGAAATCCAGCCTGCGGCGGTGAAGAGGTGCTTCAGGACGCAGGTCTTCTCCGGAGGAGACCTCGGCGCAGCGCAGCGCCGCCTTTCTGCTCAGAACCAACAAGGTTTTCCTGCTGACAGACAACGATACGCCGCGGGCAGCTGAGTTACCCATAATCCACGCCGGGGACAGCGGACCAGCGCTACCGGATCTCCGAGGAGCGCCACACGGTTATGGAACGGCAAAAGAGTCACAATTCACCACTGATCCAACGGCATAAAAAAAAAAAAACGTCCATGTTTTAATGCGCCCATTTTAAACAAGCAAGACGGGCGTTTTTTACGGCGTTTTACGAGATGTTAGTGAGCTCCGCCCAGCCAATCAGTCTAATGTTTCTGAAGCCAATCAGCAGTGAGCACCGCGAGGCAAAACAATGACCTTGGGACCACGCATTGCATTGTGGGGAGTGGCGGACATGTTGGCCGCTCACGAGTGTAAACAAACACATAACGAACCCAGACCAGCAGGAGAAGACGGACGAGCAGAGCTGCAGAAAGCAAGAAAAAATGCTGAGATGCCGAAAAGGGTTGGATATATGTCAACGTACGCTGAATAAGGAAGCCAGGAGCCGTTATCTTGAAAAAAATCACAGTTATTAACGGTTTGAACGGTTATCGACTGACTGTATTGTAACGACCGGGTAGGTCTTTCCCGTTTTCACCCAGCAGGGGGGATTAAATGTTTTTCCTGAGCTGACAGCTGAATGTGTAGCTTGGTTCGCTGGGGATATTTATCTGGGGGAAACTTATGGGGGTTTTTTTTCACCTGGACACTGGTTGTCTAGATGGAGTGAGGAAAACGGAGTTATTTTTCTAAACAACTGGTGCACCTTCTGGGGAAAGCCTGGGCTCATCCGCAGGGACAGCATCCACCCAACTTTGGATGGTGCAGCCCTTTTAGCTCACAATATGGCTGATCGGCTGAGTACTCTAAATTGACAATCCAGCTATGAGCCCCGGGCGCAGAGCAGTCCTGTAGAACGCTCCTCTGTTGATCTTGTTGATCCCGTCACTAATCCTGCTCCCGGATTTTTACAAGTCAAGCATGGAGGTTTACCTAGGCTAACAGAGACTGTCTGTCCATAGTGCTCAAAGCATTAGAAAAAAGTCAATGGGTAAAAAGCTTAACACCTGTACGAGACAGAATAACTCTTCCAGTAGGAAATACATAAAATGTGGTCTACTAAACATTAGAGCAATCTCCACTAAATCTCTGTTAGTTAATGACCTTATCGGTGACAATAACATTGATCTCCTTGCTCTAACAGAAACTTGGCTCCAGCAAGATGACTATGTGAGGCTCAATGAATGTACCCCTCCAACCTATGTTAATTTCCAAACAGCTAGATCAACAGGTGGAGGTGGAGGTGTGGCAGTGATTTCCCACTCCAGTCTTCTTCTTAAACCCAAAACTAATGTTAAATTCAACTCTTTTGAAAGCTTAATACTAACGCTTACTTGTCCAAATTGGAAGAATCAAAAAGCTGTGCTATTAATTATTGTGTATCGACCTCCTGGTCCTTACTCTGACTTTTTAACTGAGTTCTCAGAGTTTTTAAGCAGTATAGTATTGACTCATAACAAGATCCTTATAATAGGTGACTTTAACATCCATGTGGATGATTCTGGTGACAGTTTGAGTAATGCGTTTATTGCAGTATTAGATAGTATCGGTTTCACTCAAAATGTTGATGAATCCACTCATAGTCACAAGCACACCCTGGATCTGGTCTTAACATATGGGATAGAGGTCAGTGACCTAAATGTTCTCCCTCAGAACCCCATACTCTCAGACCATTTTTTAATTACTTTCCAGGTTTTGATTGAAGACTACTGTGCTCAAAAAGATAAAATTCAGCTGATACGGACATTATCTGAAAAATCTGTGGCTCGGTACAAAGAACTGATCCAGCCTGCATTTGCTGCATTATCTTGTGAACTCACAGAAATGAGCTTATTGACCAGTGGTGATAATAGTGATCAGTTTGTTGACAGTGCTATGCACTCACTAAAATCTGCCCTTGACGTAGTGGCCCCGTTGCAGCTGAAAACCAATCGACCCAGGCGCGTTGCTCCATGGTTTAATTCTGAAACCCGTGTTCTCAAACAAAAAACTCAGCAATTAGAAAGACTGTGGCGTAAATCTAAATCAGAACAATCTCTGAAGGCTTGGAAATGTAGCTTGCTAAGCTATAAACAAATTCTTTTTAAAGCCAAGACATTATATTACTCTCGTTTAATAGAAATAAACAAAAATAACCCTCGGTTTCTGTTCAACACTGTAGCCAGACTGACAAACAGTCATACTGTAGTGGAACCAGTAATCCCAGAATCTTTAAACTGCCATGACTTTCTTAAATTCTTTAATGATAAAATCATAACCATCAGAGGTAAAATCAGTGAAGCGCTTTCCTCAGATCAAGCTCAGGGAATCCAGCCACTGCCTCCACCTGAAATACCTGAAATACTAGATAGTTTCTCATCAGTAAATGGGGCTGAGATTACTTCGATTGTAATGTCTTCTAAAACTTTGACCTGTCTCCTCGATCCAATTCCAACTAAGCTTTTCAAAGATATTCTTCCAGTTATCTTAAATACGATCATAACTATAATAAATACGTCTCTAGAAATTGGCTATGTGCCACAGTCATTTAAATTCGCAGTAATCAAACCACTGCTGAAAAAACCTAATCTTGATCCTGATATTCTAGCTAACTACAGACCGATATCAAATCTGCCTTTTATTTCAAAAGTCCTGGAAAAAGTTGTGGTTAAACAGCTTTCCCGCCACCTACAGGACAATAGTTTATTTGAGAAATTGGTAACGCTTCCTTTTACAGTACGGTAATTACCATGTATTAACGTGGTAATTGCAAGGTAAGTGCCATGTAATAAGGAGAAGTTACTGTAAAATTACCATGTAATTACAGGGTAACTATGTTGCTAATTACCTAGTACTTTTAGAGTAATTACCAAGCCAATGCCAGGCAAATACCAAGTAACTACCTGGTATCAAGTATCAATTACTGGGTAATTATAATGTATATAGCAACTATGTCGGTAATTGCCAAGTACTTACTAAGTAATTGCTAAGTAATTACCGTGTAATCATTGGGAAATGTAGACTTTTTACTAGGTATTACTTGGTACTGCTAGGTGTGTACGCTATGTATTTCCCTATTAGTCAAGTGTTTTTTACTACTTACCTGGTAACTTCCCAGTAACTACAACATTTACCTGGTAATTACGGTTGAACTGTAGACTACTGCAAAAGGAAGTGAGGCCTGTTTCCACACTATTACCTGGTAACTACTTATTCGTTACCCAGGAACTGCAAAAATACCTACCTCAAAATTACATAGTTATTAAAGTGGATTTGTACTGTAAAAGGAAGTGAGGTCTGTTTCCATGTTATTACATGGTAATTGCTTATTTGTTACCTAGTAAATAGAAAAATATTTACCTGGAAATTACATAGTTATTAAAGTGGATTTGTACTGTAAAAGGAAGTGAGATCTGTTTCCATGTTATTACATGGTAATTACTCATTTATTATGCAGTAAATAGAAAAATATTTACCTGGAAATTACATAGTTATTAAAGTGGATTTGTACTGTAAAAGGAAGTGAGGTCTGTTTCCATGTTATTACCTGGTAATTACTCAGTATTTAGCCTGTTACTCGGAAACTTTCACATTACCCCACACACTTGCACCAAAAATGCAGCAAACCCCATCAGTGTCTGTGATACAGTCTCTGAACAGCTCACTGTATCTGTCAGGAGATCAGAGTTTCCATCAAAACCACCATCACCAGCCATCACAAAACATGAAGATGAACGCATTATTATTACACTTCCTCACTCCAAACACCTCACTGTGACAGACATGCAAAAACAAGAGAGCTGCCAAAGATAAACATTTTAATCAAATGGAGTTCAACTTCTTATAAAACAATTTACAAAACAGTGCACATTTTTAGCAGTCAGGCACCTTTTTTTTTAAGAAACAGAACAGATTTGTTTGCAAAAAACAAAATACAAAAAAACATTGATAAACAATCACTATAAATCAACATTAATAAGCCAACTGCTCCAGTCGTGTGAATTCACATCATCATGTGTTTTCTGCAGACCCGTCTGGTCTACAGGAACCCTTGATCTCCATCATCTCGAATACCAAGGGCCGTCGTCGCCAGGTGTTGTCACGTTGTCCACGTCCAGACTTGTACCTCCCTCAGCATGATGGAAACGAGGACAGCACAACTGTTCCTTCTTAATGCTCAGGGTTTATTCACTGTAACACCCAAACCCCAAACGTGAGAGCTGAAAACATACAAATATACATATTAATAAGCAGAAACTTACACAATAAACAAATATACACATTGCACAAAACACAAATATCTTTAAACCTTCAAATATACACATGAAACCGACATTACAACCGAATCATTCACCGAAGCCTGAACATGAGACCACAGCCACCCAGCACCAGCTGCAGAGCTCCACACTACCACTGCTAGAATAATCAATGAAACACCAAGCAAAACGGAAATATACACACCTCACTGACTGCATCACATTGTAAGCCGTTTGTTTTTGCTCTTTTTACATACTTTTTGGAGCGTTTTCTCTCTCTCCACGTTTGTGTGCACCACTTAATGTGGTCCTACCCGGAACGTCTGCAGAGGGTTAGTTCCGCCACTCGGTGATATTTATATTTAATTAAATTTCGGTTCTGCCTCGACTGAGAGAAAGCTTATTTATGGCAGAACGTCTGCAGACACTTGGTGATATGGTGATATTTATATTTAATTAAATTTCGGTTCCTACTCTAATGAGAGAAAGCGTGTTTACGGCGGAACGTTCCGGGTAGGACCACGTTAAGTGATGCACAGAGAAACGCGGAGAGAGAAAATAAGAACAAAAAACTCAGTGAAAAGAGCAAAAACAAACGGCTTACCTCCTTTACAATGTGAAGCAGTCAGTGAGGTGTGTATATTTTCGTTTTTCTTGGTGTTTTATTGATCATTATCGTGGTGGTAGTGTGGAGCTCTGCAGCTGGTGCTGGGTGGCTGTGGTTCAGGCTTGGGTGGATATTTCGGTTGTAATGTCGGTTTCATGTGTATATTTGAAGGTTTAAAGATATTTGTGTTTTGTGCAATGTGAATATTTGTTTATTGTGTAAGTTTCTGTTTATTAATATGTATATTTGTATGTTTTCAGCTCTCACGTTTGGGGTTTGGGTGTTACAGTGAATAAACCCTGAGCATTAAGAAGGAACTGTTGTACTGTCCTCGTTTCCATCACGCCGAGGGAGGTACAAGTCTGGACGTGGACGACGTGACAACACCTGGCGACGACGGCCCTTGGTATTCGAGATGATGGAGATCAAGGGTTCCTGTAGACCAGACGGGTCTGCAGAAAACACATGATGATGTGAATTCACACGACTGGAGCAGTTGGCTTATTAATGTTGATTTATAGTGATTGTTTATCAGTGTTTTTTGTATTTTGTTTTTTGCAAAAGAAATCTGTTCTGTTTCTTAAAAAAAAAAGGTGCCTGACTGCTAAAAATGTGCACTGTTTTGTAAATTGTTTTATAAGAAGTTGAACTCCATTTGATTAAAATGTTTATCTTTGGCAGCTCTCTTGTTTTGCATGTCTGTCACAGTGAGGTGTTTGGAGTGAGGAAGTGTAATAATAATGCGTTCATCTTAATGTAATGTGATGGCTGGTGATGGTGGTTTTGATGGAAACTCTGATCTCCTGACAGATACAGTGTGCTGTTCAGAGACTGGATCAGACACTGATGGGGTTTGCTGCATTTTTGGTGCAAGTGTGTGGGGTAATGTGAAAGTTTCCGAGTAACAGGCTAAATACTGAGTAATTACCAGGTAATAACATGGAAACAGACCTCACTTCCTTTTACAGTACAAATCCACTTTAATAACTATGTAATTTCCAGGTAAATATTTTTCTATTTACTGCGTAATAAATGAGTAATTGCCATGTAATAACATGGAAACAGATCTCACTTCCTTTTACAGTACAAATCCACTTTAATAACTATGTAATTTCCAGGTAAATATTTTTCTATTTACTAGGTAACAAATAAGCAATTACCATGTAATAACATGGAAACAGACCTCACTTCCTTTTACAGTACAAATCCACTTTAATAACTATGTAATTTCGAGGTAGGTATTTTTGCAGTTCCTGGGTAATTAATAAGTAGTTACCAGGTAATAGTGTGGAAACAGGCCTCACTTCCTTTGGCAGTAGTCTACAGTTCAACCGTAATTACCAGGTAAATGTTGTAGTTACTGGGAAGTTACCAGGTAAGTAGTAAAAAACACTTGACTAATAGGGAAATACATAGCGAACACACCTAGCAGTACCAAGTAATACCTAGTAAAAAGTCTACATTTCCCAATGATTACATGGTAATTACTTAGCAATTACTTAGTAAGTACTTGGCAATTACCGACATAGTTGCTATATACATTATAATTACCCAGTAATTAATACTTACTACCAGGTAGTTACTTGGTATTTGCCTGGCATTGGCTTGGTAATTACTCTAAAAGTACTAGGTAATTAGCAACATAGTTACCCTGTAATTACATGGTAATTTTACAGTAACTTCTCCTTATTACATGGTACTTACCTTGCAATTACCACGTTAATACATGGTAATTACCGTACTGTAAAAGGAAGCGTTACCGAGAAATTTCAGTCAGGATATAGAGCTTATCACAGCACTGAGACTGCGTTAGTTAAAGTCACTAATGACTTGCTATTGGCGGCTGACGCAGGTCTAGTCTCAGTCCTGGTTCTCTTAGACCTCAGTGCAGCTTTTGATACAATCGACCACAATATTCTCCTGCAGAGGTTAGAATGTGAGGTTGGCATCAGAGGAAAAGCCCTCTGCTGGTTCAAATCCTATTTATCTAATAGGTACCAATTTGTTCACGTTAACCAACAGTCCTCACCGTGCTCCCAGGTCAGTTATGGGGTTCCTCAAGGGTCCGTGCTCGGGCCAATTTTATTTCTGTTATATATGCTTCCTTTAGGGAACATAATTAGAAGTCACGATATCAATTTTCATTGCTATGCAGATGACACACAACTGTATTTATCTATGAAACCTGATCAAACTAATCAAATAGACAGACTCAGTGACTGTATCAGAGAAATTAAATCCTGGATGACTACGAACTATCTCCGTCTGAATCCTGGCAAAACAGAGGTCATTATACTAGGCCCCCATAAACTGAGAGAGTGTCTATCTGAACAGATTATCACCTTAGATAACGTCAGTGTATCCTCCTCCTCTACTGTCAGGAACCTCGGGGTCTTATTTGATCAGGATATCTCCTTTAAAGCACACATCAACCTGGCTTGTAAAACAGCATATTTCCACTTGCGCAACATAGCTAAAATAAGAAACATTCTACCTAGAAGCGATGCAGAAAAACTCATCCATGCATTTGTTTCTACTAGACTGGACTACTGCAACTCCCTTCTTGCAGCCTGCCCAAAAAGTGTATTAAAAAACTTTCAGTTGGTTCAAAATGCGGCCGCCAGATTATTAACCGGAACTAGAAGACGTGAACACATTACTCCCGTTCTAAAATCTCTTCACTGGCTTCCAGTCGAGTTTAGAGTTAGATTTAAAATCCTTCTCCTCACTTACAAAATCCTAAATGGGATGGCTCCGACCTATCTCCAAGATGCTTTAACACCTTATCAACCAATCAGAGCACTTCGCTCTCAAAATGCAGGGTTACTGGTGACTCCTGGAGTCTCTAAATGGACACTAGGTGGAAGAGCCTTTAGCTATCAGGCACCGTTTTTATGGAACCAGCTTCCAAGTGGTGTCAAAGAGGCAGACACAGTCTCCACATTTAAGGTTAGGCTCAAGACGTTTCTCTTCGATGCAGCCTATGATCAGGTCAGCTAGGGATTCTAAACTAAACTAAACTAAACTAAACTAAACTAAACTAAACTAAACTAAAACAAACCAAACCAAATTACACTAAACAAAATTAAACTAAACCAAACTAAATTAAACTAAACTAAATTATACTAACTAAATACTAGTTTAAACAGTTAAGTATCCACAAAGCTGCCCCAGGAGCTAGAATGCTGTGGGAAGTACGGTGCACTGAGCCCTGTCCTCTAATGTCTGAATGTTCTTCCCTTTAGTCCGTTCATTGCTTTTCACCTGCTGTCCCCCCCTTCGAGGGGGAGTCTTCTCCAGTTTCAGTTGCTGACTCCACTATTACGAGGGCCTACGAACAAGCTCCGTCCGGACCGGGAGGACACTCCTGTCGGTCCTGCCCGTGGACTGGCTTCGGTTCTACTGCTGGGATCCGTGGTTCTTGTGCTGGACCGTCCAACGGACTGTCCTCAACATAGTCCTAGGCTTTACTTCTTATTGTCTCATGCTAGCTGTTGCCAAAGCTGTCCGTCCCTGGGAGAGGGATCCCTCCATACTGTGGTTCTCCCCAAGGTCTCTTCTTTTCCCACTGGGTTTCTGGAGTTTTTTCTTGCTGGATGTGAGGGTCGAAGGCGGTGGTTGCTTCGTTTTGTCTCGTTACTGTAAATATTGACATATTACCATTATGCTTATTCACTGTTTTTACTTTTACCGACCAATGTAACATCTTGAAGCCTCTGAGGCAACTGTTGTTGTGATACTGGGCTATACAAAAATACATTGATTGATTGAATTAAATTTTCAAGAGAAATAATAAATAATAATGTAAATAATAAACTCTCCACCTCAGAGTTGTTCTGTTCCAAAAAAATAAAGTGCTTTTAAGCTTCATTATAAATGAAAAATAATGCATCAGATATTGACAATGCAGCAACTTCAACTTCCTCAGCAAATCAGAAGAATAATTTTTAATCAAAACCTGAACTGTGGGATAAACTGAAAGAATAAAACGTGTTTCACATCACAAGTCCAGTGTTTGTTTCCCTGTAACAGTACTGTAACTGACTACTAGTACTCAGTTACTACTCATCAGCTCCTGTCTGTCCATTTAACTTGCTTTCTATCATCCATCAGAGACGTCTCCAGTGAAGCACATGCCGGTTGCCTCTCGGTGCTGAGTGCTGAGCCTCTCGCTGGTCTGTCAGGAGACTCTGTATTTGCTGAAACTCGTCTCTCAGTTGACTGAGCTGACTGGAAAGTAGATGCAGGACGCTGCCACGTCTGCAAACTCTGGGAATCTCTCACTCATGCTCTTCCAGTAACCAGCAGGCGCGACATCAGCTTCCAGGGGCTCCGTGCGTTGGTGGGAGGCCATCCATCACTCACTGAGCTCCAGTGAGACTCTGCCACGACTCTGAGCGCTGTGTCAGCTTCCCTCTGCCCCCCCCCCCCCCCCCCCCCCCCCCCCCCCCCCCCCCCCCGTGGACGGCGCCAGCCTGGGATCAAACTGTCTCCTGAGCTGGCAGACCTCTCTGGCTGGGCGAGGGTCCCAGCGCTTGGAGTGGAAGGCATCATGGAGACTGTCGAGAACCTGCTTCCTCTCTTGAACACCTGCCTTCCTCAGCAGCTCATCTGTCTCGACACCAAACCTGCGTGTTTCTGCGCTTCCATCCACTGGGTCAGAGCCCTGGTCCTCCATGATGCTGTGTGCAGACGCTGCTGTGGGTCGGTGGGTTCAGAGCCCTGGTCCTCCGTGATGCTGTGGGCTGGTGGGTTCAGAGCTGGAATCAGGGTGGAGCAGCCCTCTGAGATGAAGGTCAGCTTCACAGTGAGGGCCTTCAGCTCCTCCTCTGTTTCCAGCAGCCTGATGATGTTTGTGACTGAGGGAGGATGAAAACTCTCTGTCCAGATGAGCCTGATCTGCGTGGTGCTGCGCTGCCTCAAGCCAGCTGTTCCAGCTGCTGCCCACCGATTCAGGAGGAGCCTTGGTGTGCACAGAGTCCTTCTCGACGAGGAAGCTCACCCATCTTCTCTGTCCAGCAGGCTTCTTGCAGAAGACAGATCTCAGATCTCATCGCCGACACAGGTGATGCAGCTTCAGAGAAGCAGCTGGAGAGCTGCCAAGTCTCACCCAGCAGATGATCATATGGCAGAGGCAGGTCACACTGACACTGTGGGCATCAGGCCATCTCCCTGTGCACACACACACACACACACACACACACACACACACACACACACACACACACACACACACACACACACACACACACAGAGTTATAATATATTATTTTATTTGTTTACACAATCAATTGTTAAAAGTGGCCTTTTTCTCCTTTCATTAAATCTAACAAATACAATAACACATTTTAACATTTGATTATTACCATGAACTCCTTGTCCAGCAGCCTGCCGGCACGCCGTCAGACAGTAGGAGGCATGACCTGTGACCACTGCAGATCGCTGCTGTGCCAGGAGTGTGTGATGGTTGGGAAACTGCTGAGTGGTCGCATCGCTCCATGAAATCACATCCACCAGAGAGCACCGGTTTTCAACACCTACAGTGAAAGACAGCAAAGGCAAAACATGATTATATTTAAGACAAATAATAGTGTAACAAAATAAAAACGTCACTCACATTTCAAGTGAAGCATCAGATGGAGCTAGATACCACTGATACGACGATGTCAGTAGCAGCGCCGTAGCACCAAATTCTGGGCCCTGTACACTCCTTTTTTTTTTTTTTTTCAATAAATATACCCTTTTTATTGCTTTTTCTTTTTTCTCACGCACCTCGGGCACTGTCATGAGGGGCCCACCGACACTGAGAGTGTACAGGGCCCAGAATACGGTGCTACGGCCCGGTTACAGTAATCAAAACAGTGTAAGTGATTAGCCCTTCAGTTGTGTCTATTGTGATCACTGATCATCGTTATCACACGACAGCATGTGAAAGAATCTCGGCTATTTAAACGCTATGTTAATAGGCTGTTCAGCAGCTCTCACCAGTGACGGTGTTCAGACCGCTGCAGTCCCTGGTATCAGCTGTCTCATCCACAACCAGCGCCAGCTTCTCCCTACGCAGTTTCTCCAAACAGCAGTCACATGCTGGTCCAACACCCGGGGCAGATGCGTTAGACGAAGGGTGGTTTGGTTCTCGGGCAGCGCCCCCCGCCTGCAGTGTTTCACTACAAACGGCCGTAGCTTCTTCAGCTGGTGCAGAGGGACGTCGGCCTCGGCGCCAAACAGCCACACAGTCTGGAACAAACTGGCCCAGCGTCTGCTGGAGAGGTTCCTGCTGTTCAGTCGTCTGCAGAGCTGCTGTGCTTCGGGAAGCAGGCTGCTCTTCCCTGTTCCTCACATGGATTCTGGAGGCTGTGTGATCGTCACATGTGTCTCTGCGAGTCCCGTCCACGGTGCGTTGACAGCATTTACAAAAATCTTCTTCCCTGAAGCATAAAAGTCTGTGTCCTGTTCTGCTCTGTTTAGCATTTAGCATCGAGTTTCGTAGCTGTTTTGATTGTTTGAGAGGGAAGGAAGAGGCTCGCTTGGACATCGTGTTGTTGTTGTTAGCGTTAGCATGTTAGCAGCATTGTGGAAGTGACGTACACGTTGCAGCAGCTCAGGCGGTCCCCCCGGATGTTTGCTTTGCACTGTAAGGTTCCATTTTCTCCCGGAAACTGAATTTCAGGCCAGATTAGGACCGTTTCCGCAATATTCCGCGTTTTACTCCAATTCCGTTTTTATTGGTCATTTCTGCACTTCCATCCGCGATTCCGTTAACACGGATTTCATATGGCTCTACCCCCCGCAGCCCCGCCCCCCCAACCCCCAGCCCCCAAAGCCCCGCCCCCTAGCCCCCCGCCACCGAGCTGCACGGTGTGGCGCTGTTCTGAAAGAACCGAGATGAGCAGCAGAACTCCAGAGTCCCGCTGTTCACCGGGAGATGTGGTTCCGTCGTCTTACTGCTGGATGTGTCGTGTCGTCTTGTGTCGTGTCATGTCGTATTGTGTCACGTCGTGTCGTGTCGTTTTGTGTCGTGTTGTGTCGTGTTGTCTTGATTCGTGTTGTGTCGTGTCGTCTTGTGTCATGTCGTGTCGTGTTGTCTTGTGTCGTCTTGTGTCGTGTCGTCTTGTTTTGTGTCGTATCATGTCGTCTTGTGTCGTGTCGTGTCGTCTTGTGTCGTGTCGTCTTGTTTTGTGTCGTGTCATGTCGTCTTGTGTCGTGTCATCTTGTGTCCTCTCGTGTCGTGTCGTGTCGTCTTGTGTCGTGTCGTCTTGTGTTGTGTCATGTCGTGTCATGTCGTCTTGTGTCAAGTCGTGTTGTGTCGTCTTGTGTCGTGTTGTCTTGTGTCGTGTTGTGTCGTCTTGTGTCATGTCGTGTCGTGTTGTCTTGTGTCGTCTTGTGTCGTGTCGTCTTGTTTTGTGTCGTATCATGTCGTCTTGTGTCGTGTCGTGTCGTCTTGTGTCGTGTCATCTTGTTTTGTGTTGTGTCATGTCGTCTTGTGTTGTGTCGTCTTGTTTTGTGTCGTGTCGTGTCGTCTTGTGTCGTGTCGTCTTGTGTCGTATCGTCTTGTGTCGTCTCGTGTCGTGTCGTGTAGTGTGATGTCGTCTTATGCCATGTCGTGTCGTCTTGTGTCGTGTCGTCTTGTTTTGTGTCGTGCCATGTCGTCTTGTGTCGTGTCGTGTAGTGTGATGTTGTCTTATGTCATGTCGTGTCGTCTTGTGTCGTGTCGTCTTGTTTTGTGTCATGTCATGTCGTCTTGTGTCGTGTCATGTCGTCTTGTGTCGTGTCGTCCTGTGTCGTCTCGTGTCGTGTCGTGTAGTGTGATGTCGTCTTATGTCATGCCGTGTCGTCTTGTGTCATGTCGTCTTATTTTGTGTCGTGTCATGTCGTCTTGTGTCGTCTCGTGTCGTGTCGTGTCGTATTGTGTCGTGTCGTGTCGTGTCGTCTTGTGTCGTGTCGTCTTGTGTTGTGTCATGTCGTGTCATGTCGTCTTGTGTCAAGTCGTGTTGTGTCGTCTTGTGTCGTGTTGTCTTGTGTCGTGTTGTCTTGTGTCGTGTTGTGTCGTCTTGTGTCATGTCGTGTCGTGTTGTCTTGTGTCGTCTTGTGTCGTGTCGTCTTGTTTTGTGTCGTATCATGTCGTCTTGTGTCGTGTCGTGTCGTCTTGTGTCGTGTCATCTTGTTTTGTGTTGTGTCATGTCGTCTTGTGTTGTGTCGTCTTGTTTTGTGTCGTGTCATGTCGTCTTGTGTCGTGTCGTCTTGTGTCGTATCGTCTTGTGTCGTCTCGTGTCGTGTCGTGTAGTGTGATGTCGTCTTATGCCATGTCGTGTCGTCTTGTGTCGTGTCGTCTTGTTTTGTGTCGTGCCATGTCGTCTTGTGTCGTGTCGTGTAGTGTGATGTCGTCTTATGTCATGTCGTGTCGTCTTGTGTCGTGTCGTCTTGTTTTGTGTCATGTCATGTCGTCTTGTGTCGTGTCGTGTCGTGTCGTCTTGTGTCGTGTTGTCTTGTGTCGTGTTGTCTTGTGTCGTGTTGTGTCGTCTTGTGTCATGTCGTGTCGTGTTGTCTTGTGTCGTGTCGTCTTGTTTTGTGTCGTATCATGTCGTCTTGTGTCGTGTCGTGTCGTCTTGTGTCGTGTCATCTTGTTTTGTGTTGTGTCATGTCGTCTTGTGTTGTGTCGTCTTGTTTTGTGTCGTGTCATGTCGTCTTGTGTCGTGTCGTCTTGTGTCGTATCGTCTTGTGTCGTCTCGTGTCGTGTCGTGTAGTGTGATGTCGTCTTATGCCATGTCGTGTCGTCTTGTGTCGTGTCGTCTTGTTTTGTGTCGTGCCATGTCGTCTTGTGTCGTGTCGTGTAGTGTGATGTCGTCTTATGTCATGTCGTGTCGTCTTGTGTCGTGTCGTCTTGTTTTGTGTCGTGTCATGTCGTCTTGTGTCGTCTCGTGTCGTGTCGTCTTGTGTCGTGTCATGTCGTCTTGTGTCGTGTCGTCCTGTGTCGTCTCGTGTCGTGTCGTGTAGTGTGATGTCGTCTTATGTCATGCCGTGTCGTCTTGTGTCATGTCGTCTTGTTTTGTGTCGTGTCATGTCGTCTTGTGTCGTCTCGTGTCGTGTCGTATTGTGTCGTGTCGTGTCGTGTCGTCTTGTGTCGTGTTGTGTTGTGTCGTCTTGTTTTGTGTCATGTCGTCTTGTGTTGTGTCGTGTCGTCTTGTGTCGTGTCGTGTCGTCTCGTGTTGTGTCGTGTCGTCTCGTGTTGTGTCGTGTCGTGTCGCCTTGTGTCGTGTTGTGTTGTGTCGTCTTGTTTTGTGTCATGTCGTCTTGTGTCGTGTCGTGTCGTGTTGTCTTGTGTCGTGTTGTGTTGTGTCGTCTTCTTTTGTGTTGTGTCGTCTTGTGTCGTGTTGTGTTGTGTCGTCTTGTTTTGTGTCATGTCGTCTTGTGTTGTGTCGTGTCATCTTATGTCGTGTCGTGTCGTCTCGTGTTGTGTCGTGTCGTCTCGTGTTGTGTCGTGTCGTGTCGCCTTGTGTCGTGTTGTGTTGTGTCGTCTTGTTTTGTGTCGTGTCGTGTCGTGTTGTCTTGTGTCGTGTTGTGTTGTGTCGTCTTCTTTTGTGTCGTGTCGTCTTGTGTCGTGTTGTGTTGTGTCGTCTTGTTTTGTGTCATGTCGTCTTGTGTTGTGTCGTGTCATCTTGTGTCGTGTCGTGTCGTCTCGTGTTGTGTCGTGTCGTCTCGTGTTGTGTCGTGTCGTGTCGCCTTGTGTCGTGTTGTGTTGTGTCGTCTTCTTTTGTGTCGTGTCGTCTTGTGTCGTGTTGTGTTGTGTCGTCTTGTTTTGTGTCATGTCGTCTTGTGTTGTGTCGTGTCATCTTGTGTCGTGTCGTGTCGTCTCGTGTTGTGTCGTGTCGTCTCGTGTTGTGTCGTGTCGTGTCGCCTTGTGTCGTGTTGTGTTGTGTCGTCTTGTTTTGTGTCATGTCGTCTTGTGTCGTGTCGTGTCGTGTTGTCTTGTGTCGTGTTGCGTTGTGTCGTCTTCTTTTGTGTCGTGTCGTCTTGTGTCGTGTTGTGTTGTGTCGTCTTGTTTTGTGTCGTGTCGTCTTGTGTCATGTTGTGTCGTGTCGTGTTGTGTTGTGTTGCATCGTGAGCAGAACCTGCATGTTCCCAACGTTCCACTGCTGAAACTCTCCTGAAGGAAAGAACGGGTCCTTCTGAGGAACCCAGTCCTGGTTCTGCTGGTTTTCCTGGTGGATTTAGAGCCCGGGTCCAGCTGGGTGTTCTGTCCAGGAGAACGTCTGAGTTCTCCAGTGTTCATGTTTAGAGTGTACCGTACACACACACACACACACACACACACACACACACACACACACACACACACACACACACACACACACACACAGTGTTTCAGTGAGAAAACAGTTTCTGTTACAAATATTCAGTGTCTGGACCCGAGAGCCAGCAGTTACCTGGTACTGTGTGTGTGTGTTTGTGTGTGTGTGTGTGTGTGTGTGTGTGTGTTTTATGTAGTACATGCAAGTATGTGTGTTTCCTTCACATTCCTCACATTCTGCTGACTGAAAATCAAACACACTGAGAAACACACTGAGAAACACACACACACACACACACACACACACACACACACACACACACACACACACACACACACACTCCTCTGGGACTTTACATAATGTGGACTTTGTCTCCTCCCTCAGAAGGAAGATAAGACTTTTTAACACTGCAATAAATCCACACACCTCCTCCTCACTCACACACACACACACAAACACACACACACACACACACACACACACATGTTTGTATTTCTATCCTTGTGGGGACTTTCCATTGACTCCCATTCATGTCTAACTCCTGACCCTGACCCTGACCCTGACCCTGACCCTGATCCTGACCACCACACAGCCGAACCCTAAAGAAATGTTTTGACCTTTGACTGTTTCAGTAACAACAACATGGTGAAGAAAACACTGTTTCCCTCATGAGGACCGGAAGAAGGTCCCACAAGGCACATCCAGCAGGTTTTCCTGTCCTTACAAGTATAGAGAAACGTGTAAGCACACACACACACACACACACACACACACACACACACACACACACACACACAGAGCAGAAAATCTCTTAATGGGGCGTCTTCATTGCACAAACCTCAAAATCTACTGGAGGATGAAGAAGAATTACACAAGAGTGGAAGAGGAGGAGAGGAGGAGGAGAGGAGGAGGAGGAGGAGAGGAAGAGGAGGAGGAGAGGAGGAGGAGAGGAAGAGGAGGAGGAGAGGAAGAGGAGGAGGAGAGGAGGAGGAGGAGAGGAGGAGGAGGAGGAGAGGAAGAGGAGGAGGAGAGGAGGAGGAGAGGAAGAGGAGGAGGAGAGGAAGAGGAGGAGGAGAGGAGGAGGAGGAGAGGAAGAGAAAAAAAAAAGGGGGGGTAGTGGCTCCTCTTCTGCAACTTGATGGCAGCTCCCTCGACCAATCGCACTTGAAGCAATTGAAGCATTTACTGATGTTTCTTTCTGTCTTATGTCTGTATTCTTGCTTGTGTTGGACGTCGCTTTGGACAAAAGCGTCTGCTGAAGGAAACTGTAGAATTGTAGAATTATAGGAGGAGGAGAGGAAGAGGAGGAGGAGGAGGAGGAGGAGGAAGAGTTGACATCTCCTGATGCTGCTGAGTGATGTCATCAGAGTGCGACGTCTCCATGACGGTGACATAGGCCGTTTCTCAATACGCGGACTTCTCTGTTCTTGTGAACTCACGGACTCGTGAAACGTCATCAGTCAGAGACCAAGTCCTGTTCCAGTTCAAAGTTCGCATCTCACCAAGTCCGCATAAAATACCCGGATGTGACGAACTCAGGCGAGAATGTAGCTGTTTAGAATGTCGATATGGAGTCAGTCTGTCCACATCAAGCTTATCTGAAATTTTTTTCCAACGATTTCGGACGTCTGGGGACCGGACGGCTTCAGGAGGCGAGCCGGCGACTCTCTGCTGTGGTGAAACAGGAGATCTGGACCGTTGTGTGACCCGGTGTCTGGGTCCAGTTTAATCTGTTTCAGAGTAATTTTTTTTATTTGATTTAATTTTTATTTGTTTATTTGAATGGGACAGTGCACATTAATGAGCATGCTGAAACATGTCAACATGTCGGATTGTAGCTCGATGCTAATTTCCATCCGTAGTCTATTTACATAGAAACATGTGCAGACAGTGCAACATTTCACAGTAAGATTAAATAAGAACAAAGAAAAGGAGCAGAATTAATATAATACAAGCACTGACAGTGAAAGATGCCAAAAGAAAAAAAAGAAAAAGTAAAAAGTAAATCTGCTCAGCTGAAGGAAAAGTTCTCATTTAAAGCCGTTTAATTGAACTTTAATGTATTTGTGTACTTTTATTTGTGTATTTGTGTACTTGTGTACTTGTGAACGTCTCATCTCACCCATGAACCATTGGGGCGTGGACTGGCTCCGCCCACTTTACCGATCAGACCAGACTGGTGCAGACCTGAGAAGTGAAATTACCCAGAATGCATTTCACCAGACATGAACGGAACTCTGACGAGTTGTTCAGCAGGACGGAGAACGCTGGTCTGCACCCGGTGTCTCCTCAACACACACAGACACACACACACACACACACACACACACACCCTCCCGGCCCGGCTCCTGCAGTGGGTTCTGGGTGATTCTGACCTCCCACAGAGAACAGCAGAAATGTGCTGAGTGTCCACCGCAGCGGTCAGTGGGGACAGAGACCGGGGGGGTGGGGGGGGGGGGTGGAGACGGGGGGGGACGGAGACGCGGGGGACGACTGGACGTTCCAGCATTGTTCTGTCCGGAGAACCGCTGAGACTCAGACAATGTGAAGCCGACTGACTGCAGCTTAATGACGGGTTCTGCTCTGCTGCCGCCTGACGGCCCGGCCCGCCCACGGTCCAGGACCGGAGGGGAACGGGGGGGGGGGGGGGACCACATGGACCCTAGCAGACACGAGGACCTCACTTTGGACAACATGAATCCAGCCTGACATCCTGAGATCCTCCACCCTCCACCCCTCCTCCACCCTGCTCCCGGGTTCCTGAGTCTCCCAGAGAGACGGAGAACAGACAGAACCTCCTCCACCCTCAGACAGGAGCGCCTCACACCCCCCTCCTCCACCCCCTCCACCTCCTCCACCCCCTCCACCCCCTCCACCCCCCTCCTCCACCCCCCTCCACCCCCTCCACCCCCTCCACCTCCTCCACCCCCCTCCACCCCCTCCACCCCCTCCTCCACCCCCTCCACCCCCCCCTCCACCCCCTCCACCTCCTCCACCCCCCCCTCCACCCCCTCCTCCACCCCCTCCACCCCCCCTCCACCCCCCTCCACCCCCTCCACCCCCTCCTCCACCCTGTGGTTCTGGCAGACCGAGATGTTTTTGTTCTTCGCGGTTTTGAAAGAACGAAGCTCCAGAGAGAGAGAGAGAGAGAGTGGGAGAGAGAGAGAGAGAGGGGGGAGAAAGAGAGAGAGGGGGAGAAAGAGAGAGGGAGAGAGAGAGGGAGGGAAGGAGAGAGAGAGGGACAGACTGGATGTCTGAGAGAGGGATAACTCTGTGTGTGTGTGTGTGTGTGTGTGTGTGTGTGTGTGTGTGTGTGTGTGTGTGTGTGTGTGTGTGTGTGTGTGTGTGTTTTCCTATCCTTGTGGGGGCCAAATGTCCCCACAAGGATAGGAAAACCTGCTGGATGTGCCTTGTGGGACCTTCTTCTGGTCCTCATGAGGGAAACAGTGTTTTCTTCACCATGTTGTTGTTACTGAAACAGTCAAAGGTCAAAACCTTTCTTTAGGGTTTGGCTGTGTGGTGGTCAGGGTCAGGGTCAGGGTCAGGGTCAGGGTCAGGGTCAGGAGGGTAAGGGTCAGGGTTAAGGGCTAGACATGAATGGGAGTCAATGGAAGGTCCCCACAAGGATAAAAATACAAACATGTGTGTGTGTGTGTGTGTGTGTGTGTGTGTGTGTGTGTGTGTGTGTGTGTGTGTGTGTGTGGTAGTTCTGTGTTTCCACTGGTGAAGCACATCCAGCCTGAAGCAGGACCTGGTCTCAGGTGTGTCTCGGGTTCCAGGTCTGGACTCTCCGGGTCTTGGGTCTGGGCTGCAGGACTGGAGGCAGAGTTCTGCTGCTGGGTTCTGTCTGGGTGGAGGTTCTCCGGTTCTCCTCTTTTAGCTCTGTATCTC
>NC_043745.1:40949405-40964405 GCF_902148845.1 Salarias fasciatus | reverse complement strand
AGATTCTTTTGGCAAGAGCTCAGAATTTTGCTGTACGAAACTTTTATTGAATGTATCTCTGCCGGCAATCTATCTAACTCACTAATTTCACTTATTCCAAAACCTAAGAAAGAGGTCTTGCATTTGGATAATTGGAGGCCTATCACCTTATTATGTAATGATTAGAAGATATTAGCTCATGTTTTTGCTGACTGTTTAAACCAGGGTTTGGTGGACATAATTGACGAATGCCAATCTGCATTTATTAAGGGAAGAAATATCTATAATCATATAAGACTCATTTTTGATTTGTTGGATTACAATGAATAAGTTGATCAAGATTCGCTTATAGTTTTTTTGGACTTTTACAAAGCGTTTGATACTCTGGAGCATTCCTTTTTGTTGAAAGCCTTAAAGGACCTGTATCCTGCTTTTTCAGCTCGTCCAAACCCTAGAAATGTCACTAACATGGTCATAGTTTATTTTTGGCGCAAAGGAAAAGTCATTTTGTGTAAAATAAAAGATTTTCTGGGGCTAATTCTGAAACCCGGAAGAGAAAACGTTCTGGTTCACTGAAGATCCCGCCTCTCCCCCTGTGGACTTTGACTGACAGCTACTTCAACCAATCAGAGCTTCATTAGCGTCTCTCAGGGTTAGCTTTAGCTCTTTAGCTCTAGCTTCTCTACACGATACACGCGAAAACATCTTTTCCTGTTAGAAACTCACCAAGCACAGACCCTCCAGACCCTTCAGACCCTCCAGACCCTCCAGACCCTCCAGACCCTTCAGACCCTCCAGACCCTCCAGACCCTCCAGACCCTCCAGACCCTTCAGACCCTCCAGACCCTTCAGACCCTTCAGACCCTCCAGACCCTCCAGACCCTTCAGACCCTCCAGACCCTCCAGACCCTCCAGACCCTTCAGACCCTCCAGACCCTCCAGACCCTCCAGACCCTCCAGACCCTCCAGACCCTTCAGACCCTCCAGACCCTTCAGACCCTCCAGACCCTCCAGACCCTCCAGACCCTCAGACCCTCCAGACCCTCCAGACCCTCCAGACCCTTCAGACCCTCCAGACCCTCCAGACCCTTCAGACCCTCCAGACCCTCCAGACCCTCCAGACCCTTCAGACCCTCCAGACCCTTCAGACCCTCCAGACCCTCCAGACCCTCCAGACCCTTCAGACCCTCCAGACCCTTCAGACCCTCCAGACCCTTCAGACCCTCCAGACCCTCCAGACCCTCCAGACCCTCCAGACCCTCCAGACCCTTCAGACCCTCCAGACCCTTCAGACCCTCCAGACCCTCCAGACCCTCCAGACCCTCCAGACCCTCCAGACCCTTCAGACCCTCCAGACCCTCCAGACCCTTCAGACCCTCCAGACCCTCCAGACCCTCCAGACCCTCCAGACCCTTCAGACCCTCCAGACCCTCCAGACCCTCCAGACCCTCCAGACCCTCCAGACCCTTCAGACCCTCCATACCCTCCAGACCCTCCAGACCCTCCAGACCCTCCAGACCCTCCAGACCCTCCAGACCCTTCAGACCCTCCAGACCCTCAGACCCTCCAGACCCTCCAGACCCTCCAGACCCTCCAGACCCTCCAGACCCTTCAGACCCTCCAGACCCTTCAGACCCTCCAGACCCTTCAGACCCTCCAGACCCTTCAGACCCTCCAGACCCTCCAGACCCTCCAGACCCTCCAGACCCTCCAGACCCTTCAGACCCTCCAGACCCTCCAGACCCTCCAGACCCTCCAGACCCTCAGACCCTCCAGACTCTTGCTCTTGCTTGACTGTTGCTTTCAGACGATGGTTAAAGTTTATCTCCGTAATCAGAGTTACAAAAAGCAGCAACAGCTGGATTGCCGAGGGCCTGCGGGGGGGGGGGGGGGGGGGGGGGCTCAGGGGAGCCATCTTCACCGTGTGACGTCAACGTGGGAAACAGAGCGTTTTCACGGTGGGAGGGGCTGCCTCTCTGCCTCTCTGAGCAGCACAACAACGAGGAGGAAAGCTCAAACATGCGGGCGAGAAGGAAAAAAACGCTTTGGGGAGTTTTTGGTGAGAACATAGCTATATAACAAGGTTAAAACATACAAAAAGTGAATTTTGCATGACACAGCCCCTTTAAATTTCCTGGGTTTCGGAGATTACTTTTGTTCAGTAATTGAAATGTTTTATAATGGAATCTACAGTGCAGTTTCTACTAACACAGGAGGTCTTTCTCCAAGATCTGTAGTGCGGCGTGGCATTCGTCAAGGTTGTCCTATTTCTCCAAAACTGTTCATTTTGGCTCCACATCTTTTAGCTATATCAGTTATTAATAATCCCATGATACAAGGGATCAACATCTTTGACAGACAATTTAAAATAAGCCAATTTGCAGACGACACAGCTCTTTTTCTTAAAAACAGTTCAGTAGTTGCGTATGCCCTTCACTCAGTAGCTCAGTTTTCAAAGGCATCAGGTTTAAAGCTTAATATCAAAAAGTGTGAAATTCATCCGATTCATTCAAGCCAATTTGATATTATTTCATCAATAAGGGTTGAAAACGAAGTGAATTATTTGGGCACAGTAAAGATGTCACCAGAAGAGAGGCTGTGAATATTTCTGATCGGTTGATGGACATGAGAAAGGGTCTTAGTCGCTGGTTGACTCGAGATTTAACCATTTTTGGAAGAAATCTGCTAACTCAAGCTGAGGGCATTTCAAAAGTCATCTACCCTTGTCATTCTATTTATGTTTCATCCCAAAATATTAATAAAGCCAATTCTATCATTTTTCAATTTCTCTGGAGAAACAAGACTCATTATCTTAAACGATCACAAATGGTTAAAAACTATAATCGGGGTGGAATCAGTGCTCAGGACTTTGAAGCCATGGTGGGAACTCTTAAAATCAAATGGCTAAAATCCTTTCTCATGCAAAAAGACTCTATGTGGTTCAAATCCCAAATTCATTGTTTAAAAACTGTTGTGATTTTGAGGTTGCCAAAATGCCACTGAATCTATCGAACTACCACAAACAAATACTTAATTTCTGGAAAATAATATTTAACCACAACTTTACACCACATAACTCAACTCTGTGGAACAATAGAACGATTCTGTCAAAAAGAAGGTCAGTATTTATGCAAAACTGGTACGACAGTGGAGTTGTGTTTGTGAATGACTTATTGGATATAAATGGTAAATTTTTGAATCTAGAATCTTTTATGGAAAAATATCATTTTGAATGTGAAGAAAACGTTTTTAACAAGGAGTGTAGATCGATCCCACAGTCAGTGATGTAATTAATTCAAAATACACTTTTGTATTCCAATGTGTCGATTTCCCTTCCCAAACTAAAGATTAATGGATGTGACTTAATTAGCTATAAATGCAACAATAAGTTCATAAATGAAGCGATGAGGAATATTATCTACTATGATTATGACAGAACTTCTTTCAAGAGATTGGATTTTTCAGTTGACAGTGCATTACGAATTAAAGCTCATTCCAAATTTATTAAATGGCCAATCTCTCCAAAAGTGAAGGAGACTCATTTCAAAATCACAAATAGTTTCTATCCTGTTGGACAGTTTCTTGAAAGAAGGTTTACATTTCATGTTGACCCATGTGCCTTTTGGAACCAGGAGACTGAAACCATCTGCCATCTGGTTTTTGATCCTCACTATTCAAGAGACTTTTGGAAGGACATTGGTAACTGGATTAACCTGAAACTTGATCTCCCTCCGTTTACTGTATCAAATGTTCTGCTGTACATGGAACTTCTGGACTCTTCATCATCTGGTATTGTAAACATCATTCTCCTTCTAGCTAAATGTCATGTTCACTGCTGCAAATGCAGAGGAAGTCCCCCTGCTTTCTTATGTTTTCTGAATGATTTTAAATTGTATCATAGCTCCCTGGAGACGCTTCAGGACTGGAAGAATGCTCAGATCATCAGCAGTCAGATCTCCAGAGATGTACTCTTTTAATACGTATGCTCCCACCTTCGGCTTTTTCTACTCATCTTTTCTCTTGCTGTATATTATTTCTTCTATTGTGTTGTGACGCCCCCTAGCGTTTGTTTTATGGTTCTTGTTTACTGTCCTCTACGAGAGGTTGTGTTAAATAAAAGTTAAAAAAAAAAAAGTTCTTCTTCCTGTTGTTGATCTTCGTACTTCCTTCTTCCTGTTTCCTGCTTCCTGTTTCCTACTTCCTGCTTCCTGTCATGTCATTGCGTCTTTCCGTACCAGGGAACACCTGGCAGAACCAATAATCCCGTTCAGTCCGGTCTGCTGTCGGGTTCTGGAGTGGATCGTGGATCGGTGTAGACCAGCTGGATCAACCAGATCCAGATCCAGTTTGATCCGAGTGAAGCGGATCCTCTGGTGTTCATATGAACCGTTACAGTCGGCTCCGCCTCCAGGCCCCAGAGCCAGGGCCGTGGAGACCCGGGTACTGAGGACGACTCTGTCTCCATCTCCGTCTTCATGTCCGCTGGTGAAGGAATCTAAAAGTAACTAAAAGTAATCTGGTACGTTTTTTTTTATTGAAGTAATTCAAGGAAATTACTGATTAAATTTTTTGACAAGTAACTTGTAATTGTACCAGATTACAATTTTAAAGTAACCCTCCCAACCCTACTCTACTGTAGAGACCAGGACTACTGGAGAGACCAGGACTACTGCAGAGACCAGGACCAGGACTACTGGAGAGACCAGGACTACTGGAGAGACCAGGACTACTGCAGAGACCAGGACTACTGCAGAGACCAGGACTACAGGAGAGACCAGGACTACTGCAGAGACCAGGACTACAGGAGAGACCAGGACTACTGCAGAGACCAGGACTACTGCAGAGACCAGGACTACTGGAGAGACCAGGACTACTGCAGAGACCAGGACTACTGCAGAGACCAGGACTACTGGAGAGACCAGGACTACTGCAGAGACCAGGACCAGGACTACTGGAGAGACCAGGACTACTGGAGAGACCAGGACTACTGCAGAGACCAGGACTACTGCAGAGACCAGGACTACTGGAGAGACCAGGACTACTGCAGAGACCAGGACCAGGACTACTGGAGAGACCAGGACTACTGCAGAGACCAGGACTACAGGAGAGACCAGGACTACTGCAGAGACCAGGACTACAGGAGAGACCAGGACTACTGCAGAGACCAGGACTACTGGAGAGACCAGGACTACTGCAGAGACCAGGACTACAGGAGAGACCAGGACTACTGCAGAGACCAGGACTACAGGAGAGACCAGGACTACTGCAGAGACCAGGACTACAGGAGAGACCAGGACTACTGCAGAGACCAGGACTACAGGAGAGACCAGGACTACTGCAGAGACCAGGACTACAGGAGAGACCATCACCTGGGGTCTATTTCACCAAGCAGGTTGAAAAAACCCTGAGATTAATCCTGAACTCTGTGGATCTCCTCTGAAGGGAAAACGCTGAGTTTTCGGTTCCACAACAGCTGATTTGAGTTGGATTACTCAACTTCAAGTAGTTCCACCTGGACTTCCTCACGTGCACAACAACTATAAAAAGCCAGCATTAATGGAGCGCTGATTCGACGAGTCACCATGGCAACAGAGAAGCGGAGCGCGACGTATGGAAGCTGGAACACAGTTTTAGAAAAAAATGCAACACGCTGCAGCAGCGAAGGAGAGGGAGATGGCGTGGCAGAAAGTTGCTGTCCGTGTCAATGAGTAAGTTTAAATGTCTTCCTTTATATCAGAATATTATTGAATGTTAAATATTATTACAGGGAAACAGTTTGAATGGTCACCAGTGAAGGTATTTCATTTAGGTGTAATCCAGCGGGGAAGAAGCCACATGGCAGCAGCTAAAGATGAAATATAAACACTTTGTTCAACAGACCTCGGCATAATCTCACTGAGGTTCATCTGTTTAAGAGGTTTAACATTGTAAAGTAGCATAAATACTAAGTGGCTGATGGACTGTGCAGCTGTTTTATGTCACACATCTATATCATGTTATGTTAAATAATTAATCCTATTTAATCTAATATTATTATCTATTATTTGAGTAAATTTTGAAAATGTCATTGATACAAATATATGTTTTGTCTTTCCTGTCCTTTTCTTCTTTTGGCCCAGACTGAAGGTTCTCTCTGCTGCTGGAGCCCCTTCATGCTACAACCAGCCTGAAACTTCAGCAGGAAATACTCAGAATATTTCTGCCAAATGTTAGTTTGGAAAAATCTACGCAAATATACTGAAAGATGTTATTTATCCAGGATGAGGAGGATGAAACCGTGTCTGCTGCCTTCACAGAGGATCCAGAAAGTCATATGGAGGTACGTTACTGATTGTTCTCTTCCATTAAAACTCTGAATCCTCCTGTGGAACATAGAGCTTGACGTTTAGCGACACTGAAATATTCAACATTGTCGTCCTTTTTAACAGATCCTGGCTGGTCAGCAGCAGGATGGTCCCTCAACTCCCACATCACAGATCAACACTGTGACATGATGTTCAGTTGGCACCGCCAAAATCAGCGAAAACTGAAAGTTCCTTAGTGTTGCTTTAACAAGAAAGAGAAATCCGTTAAAGAGCAGCAGGATCTGGACCTCCAGATGAAGAAGACGAAACTGGAAACTGAGACACTGGAGCAGAAGCTGCAGGTGGGTTCATGGTCACAGTGAGTTATGTTCACTATTGGAACATGAACTAAACCTTTCATTTTTTTTTTTGTAGAAAATAAAGAAGACAGAATGAATTGTGTGTCATGTCTTTTATCTGCTGTGGTGTAGTGATGGTGGTGATTTAAACTCCTCAGTGCTCTGCATCTCCAGTGTTATATAAAAAACTCCCATTTGTGAAGAACCGCAGCGCAACACACAACATCTGCTGGGATGTGAGCGACTACGTTTGGTTCTGTTGCAAATGTATGGACGGAGAAGATTGTGAAAGTAGCGTATGGACTGAGACGTGAAGCGGTACCGTTCATAAAGATAACTGTCCGGAAACGCCAAAACATCTCTGCGGTCTGTAAATAATCTCCCGACGAATATTCAGCTCACTCTGCAGTAAAGCTGCTGCTTCATCTGCAGGATCGCTGAGAAAAGGACATGACATTTTGACAGCTACACAAAAACTCGCCAGCTGACTGAATGAGTTAGGAAATCAAACAGCGGTGAGGCTGAAAGGGGGCGGAGCCAGAGAGAAACTTCAGGGTTGACTGAGAAAAACCTGCTTCCGACCAGGTTAGAGTCACGGAGTGTGTTACTGCGGTGACTGACCGACAGTTTCCGTTCCCTCTCCCAGTGGAACAGCTGGAGTTACTCCTCTGTCTCTGGTTTGAGTTCTCTCCCTTTGTGGAATGGAAATCTCAGAGTTTCCCTCATTTCCGGGTTATTCAACAGAGTTTTTTTAAAACCTGCTTGGTGAAATAGACCCCTGGACTACTGGACACACCAGGACTACTGGAGAGACCAGGGGGGTACTGCACAACAGCAGGATAAAAACATCCAGGATAAATGAAAATGCGCGGCTTCAGTCAGCCCAGTCGGTGTTTTCTCGGATTAATCAGTTGCACGTTTGCCGAGCCAGGATGAAAAGACGCGGCTTCCTCCAGCCCGGTGAGGAGCATCAGGATCAGTGCGAGTTCACGGCGTTCTTCAGAAGACCACGACATCGATCACAGAATCACAGATTGAAAATGGAACAAGGACGAGTGTCTTCCTTCACCGGGATGAGCAGCAGTGTGGACTGTACCGCGGCTGTGGGGGGGCTCACTGAAAAAGGGGGGGCCCCAGAGCGAGGACTTTACACAAAACACGTCCATTAATATCACTCCATATATTCCAGCCTGTACGTCTGCTTTAAGTGACGTTATTGGCATAGCGCCCCCACGCTTCAATGGTGAGGACAGGTACTGCATGCAGGCCGCAGCTTCATTAGAGTGAAACAGTGACGCTCAGATCAGACACTAGAAATGGCCTAATTCTGCATCTGATCCATGATTATGATCATACAAAAATAATAATAATAAAATACAGGAAATACACGGGGGAAACAGCATTTTGCCAATATTTAGGATATTTATTCAAGAAAATTTCAGCTCTGTGTCGTGTTCTCTGTTGAATCAGCTGATCTCCTGCTGTGTTCTGTTCCATCCCTCATCTGTCATGAAGAACAAACCAGAAAAGAACCTGCAGCAGCTGAAAACCAGACATAAAAATATTCTGCAGTCTGGTCGGTTACTTAAGTGTAGCTCAAAGAGCAGTTATCAAATGAAGTGATGAATCTGTTTCTTCTGAGAATGAATTTCTGTCTGATTTTAGCCGTTAAAAGGAGTGGAGTCAGAATGATGTGGGACCGTTCTCTCCTAAAGCTGGAGTCCTGAAATAGGAGGATTTTCCTATTTTCAGGAGACAGTTAAGACCAACAGATGCTGTCTGTTATACTGTGTCCATTTCAGTGGTGTGAGACTTTTAGTTTTCCTTTGTTTCTCATTTTACTCATTGTGTAGCTTCAGGGTTGTTTTATTTTATTTCTTATTCTTTATTTTCTACATCAGTGTGGTTTAGTACCAGTTTCATCAAGTTTTTTTTTCCATTGTCTTTACAATAACTGTGAACCTTTTATTGTAGGACTTGTATTAATAAAGAAAGGATTCTGAAACGTCTGTGCTGAAAGTTATGTTGGTCTTCATATAATCTGAGCAACAAAATAATCCTAAAGTCAACCAGACCCTGCAGATGCAGCGACTATAGTAATAAGATTTGGCTGCAGGAGGATTAAATGATGTAATGTGTGGAAAAATCAAGGAAATGCTGTAAGCCACGCCCACTTCTCTCATTGTTGACAGCAGTTTAATCTGATCCTGGTAGTTAGCCTGCTGTGGAGCAGCGAGCTGCAGAGGATAGATCACCATGGTGACTGGTCCGGGATCAACTGGGCCAGCTTTTGTGCAACCGACTTGAGGATAACTTCATCCAGGATCACCACAGGATCACCACAGGATCACCACAGGATCACCACAGGATCACCACAGGATCACCACAGTGTGCTGGCTTAATCCCTTATCCTGGTTTTGTGCAATACCCCCCAGGACTACTAGAGAGACCAGGACCAGACTACTGCAGAGAATGTGGCTGTTATTTGTGCGCTCGCATTTGTGTGTGTGTGTGTGTGTGTGTGTGTGTGTGTGTGTGTGTGTGTGTGTGTGTGTGTGTGTGTGTGTAAATGAGGAAGTCACACAAACCACTTCCTGTTTGTGGAGTTTTTTTTTCTGCTGAATCACGACTGAAGTCTACACAACAAACCACCTCCACACACACACGCACACACACAGCTGTTATATAACTGCTGTAAAGAGCTTATGACGAGGTTCAGTCATCATGAAGCTGCAACAACGATGCAGAATGGTACAAACAACAACAATAACAGCAGCAACAACAACAACAACAGTGACAACAACAATAACAGCAGCAACACTAACAATAACAACAATAGTAACAACAACAACAAATGCAGCAACAGTAGTAACAACAGCAGCAACAACAATAACAACAACAGCAGCAACACTAACAATAACAGTAACAACACTAACAACAACAACAACAACGATAACAGCAACAACAACAGTAATAACAACAGCAGCAACAGTAACAACAACAACAGTAGCAACAGCAACAACAGTAATAACAACAGCAGCAACAGTAACAATAACAGTAACAACACTAACAATGACAACAACAGCAACATGAAAGCGGCGTGCGGCGATGAAAGCCATCGCCGTCAGTGCTTCACTCCCTGCTGCTGCCGCCGACGTCTGGCGCTCGCTACATTGACATCAGCACCACACACTGCGGCCTCCAAAACACTACCAGCCACTTTATCTGCTGTCAGTCAATCATGCACAAAATCACATGAATTTATGGAGTCATGATCTATCATGTCTGTCTGTGTGCTCCTGTAGGTGGCGCTGTATGGGGTTCCATTTGTGTCAAAAAAAAAAAGCACATGTGATATGTGTCGATGTTGTTGGTCTATGCTGTTGCTGTGTGTATTTGGCTGATGTCTATGGGATTAATGTTTTGCCAAGTGTTGTTGCTTTATGTATATGTTTATGGTGCATGTGTGTTTGATGCATATGTAGATGTTGCACATGTATTTGCTGCATATGTTGCGCTCATATGTGTTTTGTGGTCTTTACTCACTGATTTTGCCCTCTGCTGGTGGCTTGGGAAGTTGTCTGCACATGTGTTTGTCTTCTGTGATTGGCTCATGTCGTTGCTCTCTGCTGTTGGTCCATGTCGTTGGTCTGCCTGATCGCTGCTCTCGTCATTAATCACTGTTAAAATGAACCATGCGTGATCCAATGTTTAATTCGACATTACAAAAAATAGTGGTCTTTCAATAAAAGAAGGCTTAAAATGTTTCAATTTTAAAATCGTTTTTGCCTCAGGCATTAATCAGGGCACCTAAGAGGTCCTAACAAAAATGGTATTGGGCTGATCATGAGTGTAGTTATTGTTCTAAATCAGCATAAATCAATAAATCAAGCAGTTCGAGTCACGTCAATGCAGACATGCATAGTTAAGTTTTTTTATAATGTTTTAGAACAATAAATACACTCATCATCAGCCTGTAACATTCGTAACTCTGCCAGAATTTCGTACAGAGTTTGAAGTGTGTATGTCAAAGTCAGGAGATTGAGGATGGGGGTGAGAGGAGGGGGGGGGGGGGGGGGGGGGGCAGTTCAGGCAGCCCAGAGTGGACTGGTGTGGCAGGAAAAGAAGGTATTTTTGAGGGCTTGTCATGGGGAGACTGAGCGACAGATCAAAAAAAGCTGGCTGGTTATTGAAGGTCAGTGTGTGTAGATGCAGCGTGCTGAGTTTGGGCTCATTTGGTCCAAACTCCGAGGAGTTCAGTTCATTTGAATAATTGGAAGCCAAACGACGTTCTATGAATCCTGGATGACCGCCACAGGTGGTGCTTAAAGAACTGGAATGTTCCCTTCGCGCATGCGCAGTTCAAGTATGTGTACCAACAAACGTCACTCGTGACCCCTGGGTGACCCAGGAACTGTATAAGTTCGGGATCTTGACCCAGGAACAGCTCCTTCGGAATCTTCTCACGTGACCACGAGGATTCCGAGTGACAGAGCGCTCTGGCAGTCATCCGGGTTTCATAGAACCATAGTTACCTTCGTAACTCTCGTTCTATTTCATCCCTACTAACCACCAGAGGCGGTGCTTAAAGCACTGGAATGATGAATGCCAACTCAGTCACGAGGAATCCAGAGACCAACCTCACTGAGAAGCCTCTGCAGGGCCACCCGTACCACCTGTAGTGCATGCGGAGGTACAACGGCCAGCCTGGAGAACCTGGAAAAGGTGCCAGGCGTCGTCCAGATGCCGACAGCACATAGCTCGTCCAGGGGCACCCCCTTCAGGTCGACCCAAGACGTGGACACCGCCCTGATGGAGCGGCAATGCACACCCTCGGGCAGAGGCCGGCCTGCGGCCTGGAATGGCGAACAGTGTCCAAAACCCAGTGGAACAGGCGCCGCCTGGAGAGAACAAAGCCATTACTAGGGCTTCCGTAGACCACTGGCTGGCCAGATGTCGGCGCATCTGCATAGCAGCCATGCAGCGTCCCAGAGTTCTAGCCGGGCACAGGAGCCCCGGCCGGCCCCCAAGGTCATCCAACGGGGGGCCACATAGTGAGTCACATAGGACGGCTGTCCGCAGCCCCGACAGCGTTCTAGGAAGGAAGCGGCAGTCACAGCGTGATGCCCGCCCCAGCCGGATACCACCGGAGACATGCTGCTCCCCCACACACTACGCCGTGGTAATGGCCAGCAGGAACGTCATCCTGCGCAACACCCACTGCAGCCCTGTCGCTGCCATGGGCTGACAGGGAGGCTGACACAAGCTCTCCAGCACCAGACGCAGATCCCAGGCGGGCGCCCGTGGGGCTCTATGGGGGTGAGCTTCAAAGCCCCCCTGAGGGAACTGACGCCGGAGTGTGGCCCCAAATCACGCCACCCACAACCCATGTATGGCGGGCAGATACCACCGCCACATACACCCTCAGGGTGAACGGGGACCGGGCTCGGTCCAAAAGGACTGCAGAAGTCCAGGACCACGGGGACCGGGCAGAGCACCAGGTCCTCCCCATGGCCGCTGCACCGCCGTGCAACCAACCTCCACCTACTACCATACAGCCGCCTGGCAGATGGTGCCCTAGCATTCAGGGTGGTCCACCTGACAGGCTCCGAACAGCTGCTCAGCAGCGAGTCGGGCCCCTCAGACGCCAGGACAAGACAGAGATAGCGAGGGCGGGGGTGCCCCACCGGCCTCCGCGCTGAAACAGCAGAACCCTCCCGCTGAGAAAGCGCCACCGCCCGCTATGGAACAACCTGTGGAGCAGAGGAAACCAAGCTCACACCACAGAAAGTGGGTCACCTCTGTAAGCCACCGCAAACGCACAGCTCCCCTATGGAGGCACCACACCCCCGGTGGGGGAGTCCAACAGGAGAGGGCGCCGGCCAGCGCCGCGAGGCCCCTGCAGGTAGGCAATCTGCAGGCTGGCCGAACAGGTCGTTGAACACAACAGTCGGGTCTGTAGAAAGCCTGGGGAAGGGTCATCACCAGCTACAGGCTCCGGGCTGACACCAAGACCGTGGCTCGGTAGGACAAGACGGGCGAGTGTGAGAAGCTGAGGGAAGAGGGCGTACGCCGCCTGCACAGCCAATGTAACATCACCATGCCAGTAAAGTAGCAGAGCCACATCTGGGAGAGGGAGCGGTCGCATGGCGACCACAACTCCCTTCCGCCCTACAAGACACCACCTGCTGGAAGCCAATACTCACCGCATGGGGATCACCACCGCGGGGTCCAATGCAGGGGAAGCAGCACATGCGGCTTACAACCCACAGCTAACCAACGCTAGCCATGCCGCCATAGCGAGGATCGTGAGGAGCGCATGAATAGTACACTGTCCAGGAGGGGAAATGGCTGCCCAACAGCCCCCGCCTCCATCAGCCCCCCTAGCAGTGCCACCCACCAGAGCGGAGGGTGCAACGCAAATCACTGGCTAGCAGCTCAGAGAGCCACCCCCAGGCGGAGTGCCCAGTGGCCTCCTGCTCTGTCTGCCGCCCTCACAGTGCCACCCGCCGGAACGGGGGGGTGCACACAACAGGGCGACACAATGGCAATACGATAAGCTGAGGGAGGGTGGTGTACACCGCCCGCATGGCGGACGCCGTACTACCAAGCCCCTGAAAGCCAGCCCGGGGCATGCTGGAGAGAGGGGACAGCAGCCCAGCGGCACCCTAGCTACTGTGCCATCGGAGCAGAACCAGGCCAGAAGAACAGCAGTATAGAAAAGCCGAGGGAGGAGGCTCATGTCACCTGCACAGACAAACCTCAATCACCGGCCAGAAAGCCGGCCGAGGCACATCCAGGAGAGGGACGAGTGCCCTCGGCAGCCCCGACAGCCGCCACCAATCCACCGCCAGGGGCGGGGAGGGGGTACACACAGCAACCAGAAGTAAGAGGACAATAGCGATGCAGTAATCTGAAGGAAAGGGGCACCACCACCACCCCTCCCCCCACCGGCCAGGGTCCCAGCGAAGGCCCCGTCCAGGAGAGGGAACGGCTGCCCAGCAGCTCCCTCCTTCAACAGCCTCTATAGTGGCACGACCCGACAGAAGCGGGGAATGCACGCACACCGGCAAAATCAATAGAACAGTCATGCGGTAAGCTGCGGAAAGGGGGCATAAGCCGCCAACACAGCAAACGCAGAACAGCAGACCGTCCAGGAAGGGAGCTCAAGGGCTCCCTCCCCCCTCTGCCACAGCGCTTACCCAACAACCAGGGCGGGTGCAAGCAACAGGCCAGAACAACAGTGGTGCGATAAGCTGAGGGACGCTATAGCTGGCCCTACATCGGCGAATGCTCCAGGCCGGCCTCAGCCGCGCCATACATGGCTGCCAGAGTCCAACCCCCCAACCCTCGGGGGGCATGTCTGCCACGCATAGGGCATGTAGCCACAGCCCATGCACGGGTCGTCGGACCGCGCCTCCCTGAGATGAACAGGACCACAGCAACTGGGACAGCGGTCGTGGCCCCTGTTGGGGGGCTCCACAGGTAACACCCCTGTGAGAGGCACCACGTCCTGTCCGCGGAGGTGAAGTTGAGGCACGCCGCCTGCACAACCAAACCAGACACCATCCACGAGCAGCAGAGAGAGCGGCCACCAGGCGGCTCTCTCTCACCTCCTGCCTGACCGCAGAGCTGCGCGCACGCAGCAGGCCAGAGTACTGGCAGCACGGAAGCCGAGGGAAGGAGGCAAACGCCGCCTGCACAGCAACCGTAGCTGAGCCCGTCAGCGGAACGGGCGCCCGGGGTAGGAGATGCTAGCGCCGTAAGCCAAGGGAAGGGGGCATTCGCCACCTGCACGGCAAACACAGACTGTAGCAAGCAGCCGGGCAGCACCACAATGACAGAAACAGTCGACCGGGTCCACCTGCTCCCCACTGCCCTGCAGTGGCGCCAGTTGGAGTATCAGGTGCCCGGGACGGTGGTGCGGTAAGCAGACGGAAGGGGGAGGGCAGCCTCAGCCTCAGCCTCAGCCTCAGCAAACAGTGATACGTCCCTGGCCTGCACGCGAACACAGAAGCTGGAGCAAGCTGAGCGGCAGGAGGAGCGCGGCAGCTCCTCCGCCTGTCTGCCAGCTGCCACCCGCCGGAGCGGGGGTGCGCGTGATACATCAGACACACGTAATGGTAACAGTACGGTTGTGCACGAGGAGACTGTGCTTTCCGCCCACAACATACATCACTGATCGGGCACTCAGCCTAGCTACGTGCTAGCGGCCGCATGCTACCACTCGCCCACCGCGTCCGCCTGCTAGCAATGGCGTAACCCGCGGGAGCGGCTGTATCCGCCAGTAGCAGACCAGAGAGACACTCAGCGGCCGGTTGCAAGAGGCGGCTGGCCTCTTACACCGCAACAGACATCACCGGCTAGCTGCTTAGCCA
>NC_043745.1:40905825-40949305 GCF_902148845.1 Salarias fasciatus | reverse complement strand
TGTGTCTGGCTCATTAGGCCACGCCCCCTGGCCGTTCAGCAGGTCGGTCAGCTGTTGGAACCAGTGGAACCCCCGGTGGAACCGGAAAATAACACTGGAATAAATACAGGCAGTAATAATGAAGGGAGAAACATTTTAAAATTATAGATTTGGACTCTGGTGGATCCTGCAGAACCCTCCAGGTCCAGGACTCTGGTGGACTCAGTTCTGAGTCAGTCCTACTGAGGCTCACATCGGTCATGTTGTCTCTTTGTGGTTCTCCTGCTGAGACTGAAGAACCGGACTCCTCGGCAGGGCAGAACCTCTGAGCAAAGAGCAGAACAACACTGACCCCTGCTGGTGGCAGACGGTACCTGCTGGCCACAGCAGAGGGCGTCAGAAAAAAGTTCATCATCACAAACCTGCACGCACCCGCCGCCCAGGGCCGCCTTTACCAAAGGGCTAGCAGGGGCTGGAGCCCATGGGCCCCCCGCTGTCAAGGGCCTACAGCAAGTCGAAGAAAGGGCCAATCAGAATTCATATTAGTTTCATGTTATTCTTTGACTCCTTAAAATTTCGGTCAATCATATATCAAACCAGGCCCCGCACTCAGGGGCCTGCCTATTGACCAAAAGGCTCACCAGTCACGCAGAGAATATCACGTGGATCTTATTCCTGCATCTGCAGCTTGTTTTTCTGTCAGTCAATCCATTGTAGCCAATCACAATCCAAGGATTTAGGCCCATGTGTTGTTCTTGCTGTGTACTTCGGTGCTCAGTGCCGGTGCTGAATGGCGGTCTTGAGACAAAAATGTCAGGAAAGAAAAAGTTGGAGAGCGGAGCCCAGAAGAGAAAAGCCCACAAGGAGAAAGAGATTCGTGACAAACGATTATTGAGCTTTATACCAAAGCTCACGGGATTTTTTAAGAAGAAAATGGACGAACAGGAAGGCGGAGATGTGGAAAGTGAAGCCACGCAAAGCTTGGCTCCCGTAGCCCCCGACAACGAAGATCCACGGGATGGATTTTTAATAGATGGTTTTTATTTTCGGTTCCGAACAAACTTCATAACGTCTCGTCAGCTGCTCCCCGACACTCCGTGCGTAGTTCAAGGACGCTCGTTTTTCTGAGAGGCATTCAATGACATTCGCTGCTTCCAGAAACAATGAAATAAAATGAAACAAAAACACAGGATATGAACAAATCAAATATGGGGTGCCTGGGAACAGCAAAAAAACATTTACAGTGGTTCACCCACTCTTAAAATGGCACAAACTCTTCATGTCTCTCACAATTTAAATATTTATAGTAAGGTAATTTAAAAGTGTGCTGTTTTGTGCCTGTTCAACATTTAAAGTTTTGGTATAATTTGTGCAGTATTATTTAAATATTTATAATACGGTAGGTCAAAAGTGTGCTGTTGTGGTACCTGTTTAAATTTGAAAGTTTTGGTGTTATGTGTGCTATTATTTCAGTTTTCATAGTTAGTTTGAATGTGCACTATTTTTAACTGTTTGAAATTCCTTATTTGTTCCCTGAAATTTAATGTTTTATACTTGTTTGCAGATATATTTGTTTTATATTTGTTTGGTAGTTTCTGTTTATATATTTTTGCAGTGAGGAAGTAGTTCTTACTTTAATATCTGTGAAAGTTCTTTGCAAAAATGTGATACACATTTGAACTGTTTCAACAGTTTTACAGTATTGTGAGTTGCACCAACTTTTGAATGTTTAAATAATAATTTTCAAATGTACATGTTTTGGTAAGTTTTTTTGTTTTTTTTTGGACGGGCAACGAGTGTGTGTGTGTGTGTGTGTGTGTGTGTGTGTGTGTGGGGGGGGGGGGGGCTCCAAGCCTCAGTTAGTCCAGGGGCCTACACCTTGGTTAAGGCGGCCCTGCGGCCGCCACAGCTTTCCCAGCACTGCAGGTCACCTGGTGGTCACCTGGTCATCACCTGGTCATCACAGTGTTTCCCCTACCATTATATTGGGGGGGGCGCCCCGCCCCCCCGAGAAGGTCAAGGTGGGGGGGCAGTGTGACTGTTTACAAGACGGAGGGAGGGGGAGTAGACACAGTGGTGTGCTGCAGCGAGTGCCGTACGGAGGGAACGCACTGGACGCGGAAGCGCCGCGCACGGAGGTTCTGATGGCCTCCCATGTTACCATGTCTGACTGCCGCACACAATGCGCAGGCGGCGCCGCGCCGCGGCTCGCGCTCTGCAGCGCCGCGGCTCGCGCTCTGCAGCGCCGCGGCTCGCGCTCTGCAGCGCAGCGGCTCGCGCTCTGCAGCGCCCGCTCCGCTTCGTTCTATTTCTCATGTGAGCCGCGAGCGCCGAGAGCGCCGAGAGCGCCATTTGTCAAGCTGGATCAAGCAGATCGGACCAGACAGGAAGTCGGAAACAGAGAAGGCAAGAGAATCCGGTCAATTTTCAAAATAAAAAAAATTAAATGACGATTAGTTACAGTGTTGCTGTCCGTCTGTCACTGGGTCCAATCACAAGAGAGATGGACACACAGATATGGGCACGTACACACCCAATCAAACAAACAAAAACATCAATACACACACACACACACACACACACACACACACACACACACACCCACACACACACACACACACACACACACACACACACACACACTCAGTGACAGAGATTCACGTGATGCAGAAAAAAAGAGGACAGGAGGAGAAAGTCTCTCCACAGGTCACCAAAACACACACATCCATCCTGGCAGAGCGAGACAGAGGAAAACCAAGAGCAGCTGGATCCGCCGAGAGCAGCTGGATCCAGCTGAGAGCAGCTGGATCCAGCTGAGAGCAGCTGGATCCAGCCGAGAGCAGCAGGATCCAGCCGAGAGCAGAGGGATCCACCCGAGAGCAGCTGGATCCAGCCGAGAGCAGCAGGATCCAGCCAGATCCAGCCGAGAGTAGAGGGATCCAGCCAGATCCAGCCGAAAGCAGGAGGATCCAGCCGAGAGTAGAGGGATCCAGCCAGATCCAGCCGAAAGCAGGAGGATCCAGCCGAGAGTAGAGGGATCCAGCCAGATCCAGCCGAGAGCAGAGGGATCCAGCCAGATCCAGCCGAAAGCAGGAGGATCCAGCCGAGAAAAGAGGGATCCAGCCAGATCCAGCCGAGAGCAGCTGGATCCAGCCAAAAGCAGGAGGATCCATCCGAGAGCAGCGGGATCCAGTCGAGAGCAGCGGAATCCAGTCGAGAGCAGCAGGATCCAGCCTAGAGCAGCGGGATCCAGCCGGATCCAGCCGAGAGCAGCGGGATCCAGCTGGCGTCCGTCTCCTCCTTCCACAACCTCCACATTGGTGACCCTGAACGTTTCGGCAGCATGTCTGTGGAGTCGGGTGACGGTGCCGGAGCGCAGGCTGCTCCCGCCGTGTTCGCCGCGGCGATCAAGCCGCCGGAGTTTTGGCAGCAGGATCCAGAGCCTTGGTTCCAACACATCGAGGCCCAGTTCCAGCTGAGAGGCATCACGGCTGACGAGACGCGATACTACTATGTGGTAGCGGCTCTGGATTCGTCCGCCACCCGTCGTGTGATGAGGTTCCCATCACAGGCTTTTCTCCCTGAACGGCTTGGGAGACGGCAAGCCGTCGGAACTGATGGACAGCATGTTGGCGCTGCTGGGATCCGGTGACACGTCGTTCTTGTTCAGCCACCTGTTCCTGTGTCAGCTCCCGGCCGCGGTGCGCACCATGTTGGCCACCTCGCCGTTGTTGCGCACGAAGGACTACCGGGGTCTGGCGGAGGAGGCCGACAGGATCCTGGTCGCGTCACGCGCTCGGCGTCCATGCTGCATGCCCGCCGGAGCAACAGCACCTGCTGGAGGAGGACGCACCTGCGGCGGCTGCCGCTGTTCTTATTGGCGTACGGAGGACAGAACACTGTGTTTTTTTCACCGGCGACTCAGCTCCCGGGCAAAGTGCTGCACACCGCTGTGTGCGTTCCCGGTGCAGGGAAAAGGCGGACCCAGCGCTCAGTAGCGGCTTTGAGCGCTGGGGATGTTAACAAGCTGCTGTTCGTTAAAGACACGGTTTCCGGACGGTGTTTCTTCGTGGACACGGGCGCACAGCGGAGCATTCTTCCCGCTTCCAGCATGGACAGAGCCAGCAGTGAGCACGGGCCGCAGCTGGATGCCGCGAACGGGACTCCGATCCGGACATTTGGCACCAGGTTTGTGACCGTGTGTTTTGACGGGCGACGGTTCGGCTGGGACTTTGTGATGGCTGATGTCGCAGTTCCAATCCTTGGAGATGATTTCCTGTGTGCGCAGGGATTGTTAGTGGACATTACAAACCGCCGCTTGGTGGATGTGCTTTCCTTCTCCTCCTATTCCTGCACTTTGGGGAGGGGTGGATTGCTGTCCCTTGCTACTCGGTCGCCCCCCGGGGATGTGTACCAGCGGCTCCTGGCCGAGTTTCCGGACCTCACAGTCCCCACCTTCTCTGCCTCCCTCATCAAACACGGAGCGGAACGTTACATCCCCACGGCCGTGCCGCCGGTTTATGCGCGCCCTCGCCAACTGGATGCGGCTAAGCTGGGGATTGCCAGGGAGGAGTTCGCCACTATGGAGCGTCTGGGGATTGTGCGGCGCTCGGACAGCCCGTGGGCCTCACCCCTACACATGGTACCGCAATCGGATGGCAGCTGGAGGCCGTGTGGTGATTTTCGGTGTCTGAATAACATCACCCAGCACGATCGGTACCCCATTCCGCACATCCAGGATTTCTCGGTCCACCTGGCAGGGAAAGTTATCTTTTCCAAGGTGGATTTAGTGAGGGGCTACCACCAGGTCCCAGTCCACCCCGGGAACGTGCCCAAGACTGCAGTGATCACTCCGTTTGGCCTGTTTGAGTTCCTGCGGATGCCGTTTGGTCTTAAAGGTGCGGCGCAAACCTTACAGCGGCTGATGGACTCTGTGCTGCGGGGGCTGCCTTTCCTGTTTGTGTACCTGGATGACATCCTGGTGGCCAGCACCTCGGCCGAGGAGCACCTGTTACACTTGCGGCGGCTCTTCGGGAGGCTTACGGAGCACGTAAGATTATTAATCCAGCCAAATGCCAGTTCGGCCTCTCGGAAATTGAGTTCCTGGGTCATCACATCTCCTCACGCGGGGTGGTTCCGTTGCCCACGAAGGTGGAGGTGATCGCCGCTTTTCCTCGTCCTCGCACCATCAAGTCCCTGCAGGAGTTCCTTGGCATGGTGAACCTCTACAACCTCTTTATCGTGTATGCAGCTCACCTGATGCGCCCCCTGTATGAGGCTCTGAGGGGCGCCAATGCCAAGGACGATGTGGACTGAACCGCCGAGAGACTCCTGGCATTTCAGAGGGCCAAGGACGTGCTTTCCGATGCCGCTATGTTGGCACATCCCTCACCGGCGGCTCCGGTCGCGCTCACCATAGACGCCTCGGATTATGCAGTGGGGGCGGTCTGTAAACAGTGGGTGGGTGGAGCCTGGCGTCCCCTCGCGTTTTTCAGCAAGCAGCTGCGGGACAGTGAGAGGAAGTGCAGCACATTTGACCGTGAGTTTTTAGCTCTCCTGCCCTCCTGCTGGAGGGACGGCGGTTCACCGCTTTTGTGGACCACAAGCCCCTCACCTTCGCTATGGTCATGGTCTGCCAGGCAGCAGTGCCACCTCTCTGCTATTTCGGAGTTCACAACGGACATTCGGCATGTGGCGGGTAAAAGCAACGCCGTCGCGGACTGCCTCTCTCTTGGCCCCACGTGAACTCTGTGCAGCTGGGGGTGGATTAAGCTGCCTTGGCCGCCGACCAGCCAGCTGATGTGGAGGTCCAGGAGTACAGGACGGCTGCTTCGGGGCTGAAGCTGCAGGAAGTGACGTTTCAGGACGGCGGCGCTTCGCTCCTCTGTAATGTCTCCACAGGTCAGCCTCGCCCTATGGTGCCTGCAGGCTGGCGCCGCCGGGTGTTTGATGCCATTCACACACTGTCACATCCTGGGGTGAAGGGGTTGGTGAAGCTGGTGGGGGCGAAGTTCGTCTGGCCGGGCCTCAAGAAAGACGTCAGGGCCTGGGCAGCCTCTTGTGTGGCGTGTCAGCGGGCCAAGATTCATCGCCACACCAAGGGTTAGAGCTGGAGCCATTCTTCGTGCCTGAGAGATTTGACTACGTCCACTTGGACTTGGTGGGTCCGCTGCCCCCCTCTCAGGGCTTTACTCACCTCCTGACGATGGTGGACCGGACCACCAGGTGGCCGGAGGTGGTTCCGCTGACTTCAACGACGTCGGCGGAGGTGGCACGGGCCTTCATATCCACCTGGGTGGCCCATTTCGGCACTCCGCTGGACGTCGCTTCGGACAGAGGTCCTCAGTTCACCTCCGAGCTCTGGACGGTGGTGGCGAGGGGCCTCGGGGTGAAGCTCCACCGCACCACGGCGTTTAACCCTCAGGCTAATGGGCTGTGCGAGCGTTTTCACCGCTGTATGAAGGCTGCCCTCCGTGCCGCCCTCACGGGCTGCAACTGGGTGGACCGCCTGCCGTGGGTTCTGCTGGGTCTACGCTCGGCCCCGAAGGAGGATCTGCAGGCATCCTCTGCAGAGCTGGTTCTGGGTCAACCCTTGCGGGTCCCCAGAGAATTCCTCCTGGATCCATCGGGGCCCTGGTCCGGGGCTGCCGGGCAGCCCAGTTTCATGAATGCCGGTCTGGGTTTTGGCCCGCTCCCTGCTCACCACTGCCTCCCCCGCTCCGATGTCCCGAGGACTTTGATGGCTGCTAAATATGTGTTTGTTCGCCATGACGCCCACCGGGCCCCGCTGCGGCCTCCTTATGACGGTCCGTTCCTCGTCCCGGAGGCAGGGCCCAAGAACTTTGTATTGGACATGGGTGGTAGGCCGGTCCGGGTTTCGGTGGATCGTCTGAAGCCTGCTCATGTTCTGCCGGAGGAGCCGGTGGAGGTGGCGCAGCCCCCGAGACGGGGGCGTCCCCCCAAGCCGCCTGCCGTCATGGGGGCTCCTGCCCCTGTCGCCCTGCCGGCGGGTTCCGCATCCGCCGCTGTTGAGGTGCGCAGTCGGTTTGGCCGGGTGGTTAGACCGCCCTTAAGAGACTGATGTTGATGTAGTGGTAGGTTTTGTTTTTGTTCTCCCTTGGGGCGCATGCTCCCTTCTGGATGTTCGGGGGGGTGGCTGTGTGGTGTCTGTGGGGAGGGAGTTACCTCACATTAGAAGGGGCGGGGTTGGTGATGTAGGGGGCGTGTTGCACTGTCGGTGGGGATAGATAGGCGGAAGTGTTCCGTCAATGGCGGCTTCCTGGATGACAGCTGTCACGGTCGGTGCGAAGAATAAATCACGCTCAGTCCGAGTCCAGCGTCCGTCTCCTCCTTCCGCAACCTCCACATATTTATATAATGTGATGTTTCCAGTGACCCAGGATCACCACCAGGCGGCAGTATGTTTAGCAGTGCATAGACATCCAGAGTATCTGCAGTCACGTGATCCGGGAGCTGGCAGCCGGAGGACCGCCGCCATGTTGGAGTGAAAACAGGAAGTGAGACGAGAGCAGAGCGTTCGGTGTTCTTTAACGGTGAAAATGTGGACCCATGAGGAGAGCAGGGACGTTGTTGTGTTGTCGGATCAAGTGGACAATCTAGACATAACACAAAGACCGGTACCAGGACAAACTATGGGTCCAGCTCCACTTCACTGAGGGTAAAAAGAGACTGAAACACTGTGAGGAGGATTTCTTTCAGCTGTGTCTCAAACCAGAAGCCTTCATCTCACTGCCTGAACGCTGCAGCTGCACTTTGACCCCCGAGGGTTTGTTTTAGAATGACTTTAAAAACCAGATGCAACAATTTGACACAAAATGCAACACAACGCAAGACCCGTCTGCTCCAACATGCTGGGTCTGACATGGAACCAGAACATCTGCTCTTCAAGAGACAGCAGCAGAATATCCTCTGAGCCGACCGCAGAGCCAACCAGAGCCAACCAGAGCCAACCAGAACCAACCAGAACCAACCAGAGCCAACCAGAACCAACCAGAACCAACCAGAACCAACCAGAACCAACCAGAACCCAGCTGCAGCTCAGGTCATGTTTCTCTCACTTCTTCACCAAACCTCACAGCTGTTCAACCGACCACAACATATTTCATGTCCTTACCGTTCTGTGGTCATTTTCTTTCTATTTCCGCTCCTCTGACCAACATTAGCTGCATAATCCTCTGGAATAGTGAAAGAGAGTGAAGTTTTCACCCCAACATGGCGGCGACTGCCTGGCGTGCATTGCGAGGCCGGGTGTGTGACGTCAGCTGCAAGTACTGGACGCCTCATGCCTGCAGCGCCGCCGGGGGGCGTTCCAAGATGGCCGAGTAAGGACGCTTACTGACGAGCTCTGCAACTATTCTTTTATAAAACCGGTGAATACGGAATTGCAGCCCCTTTCTTGAACTGTTATCGCAGCGTTTCTTAAAAAGCCTGCTTGACCGAAGCAAAGTGAAAAATGCCGCTTCCGCGTGAGAAGAGAGAATCGGCAGACAAGACCAAGGTAACAGATTGCTATGCTAACAACCTCACAGTAGGCAACCCACTGACTGACGACTGTCACGATGATGCTGCTGAACCTTTACCTCTTCCACTGGCTGAAGACACCAACGAGTTCCAGCTCTCTGTGACCCCCTGCCGGTCTCCCGCACCGAAAACAGTGACGCACGTGTCCGGGCTGGAGAACGCAGACGTGGTCGCTAGCTTATCGAATGTGGGACTATGGACCTCTTTTATGGTGTTTTTATGTTTGTTTTATTTGCATGCTTGTGCTGTGATTTTATTGGTTGCTGTGGACATTTTTTTTTTAAGTGAGGCCATTCCCACTACCTGCAGTCTTCAGAGGCGAACATGAGCGCACCTGAAGCCAGTCGGACTAATCAGGGCTGCAGCGTGGGAGGGAGAGATCCCAACATTTAAGCAGGGCAGGTGTGGAGCAGCGAGGACACAGCAGAGGGGACGAGGCCCGTCCACGCTGCACAGGAGGAGCGAGGCAGTGAGCGGGACGACACCGAGAGGGCCGACAACACCACCCGCCGGAGACCGCCAGCACCCGGCGCACAGCTCCAACAGCGGCAGGGTCTGATCCCTGCCTTGCCTGTGAGTAGCCGCTGTTGGGGGGGGGGGGGGGGGGGGGGGGGGGGGGTGCTACAGGGGCGGTGCAGCCTCGGCTGTGGGGGGTCGACGGCCGTGGGCTCTTTCCTGGCCGTGTTGCGTCTGCCTGCAGGGGGTCGCTGCTGGTGCGACCGGACCGTCCAGGGGAAGCAGGAGCAGGAGCCACTGGCCGACGATCCAGGGTGGGCTCAAACCAACGTCCCGGGCGGAGGTCCACACGAAGTTTAACCAGCGCAACGATCAGAGGACCTGGAGCAGGCTCCTCAGGGATTGACGACAGCTGTGGTTTTTTTATTTTTATTTTTTTGGAGGACGAATCCTATTTTTAATCGAACTTTATTTGTAAACGGTCTTTTTTGTAATAAATTACACTGCAATTTTAAGCTTGTTGTTATTGCACTGCTCACCCCTGGGTCAGAGCCTTGGTTAAACGGGTCCTAGTCCCTCCACTAGGTGGCGTTGTCGGAACAACTTTAAATTAACTTAATTGTAACCCCCTCGGCCACACGAAGCTGATTAACGAGAGAGCGGACCGCGGCGCGCCGCTGATAGCGGGGCTCAGGAAGACGGTTGATTTTGCTTGTGAGGAAATCAAAGATGTAAAAGGTCAAGTGAAAGTCCTGGAACCTGAGGTCTCTAAAGGAGAAGAGCGAATGAACACAAACCAGAAGAAGATTGACGACTTGGAAAGCCGCTCTCGGAGGATGAATCTGAGGCTTTATGGGGTCAAAGAAACGGCAAAGGAAGATGTTCGTGCGCTGACCAGCGACCATGCCGGAGCTGAAAGCCCGTCTTCCTGACACCGTCGATGCAGTGCACCGTGTGGGTCCCAAGACCGCCAGCGCTGACGGACCGAGGCAGCATCAGGTTCTCCCACAGAGCTGTAAGAGGAGCTGAGGGGGGCCGCCGTCAAGCCCCCGTGTCTCAGAGAACATGGTCTCAACTTGGCACTACATCTCACCGAGGTGCAGAAGGAGCAAGCTGTGGCCCGTCATCAAGAAGGCCAAAACGCGTCCTACGCTGGAGACCGCGGTTTCGTCCAGGGAAAGGAAGTTTTCCCACCTGAAGAACCAAGGACCCGGTCACCTCTGCTCGTGTTAAAACCTGAAGTATAACTCTTGTTCACAGCGCAGCTCAGTTCTGTTTTCTTTCAATAAAGAAAGGGTAAAATACTTTAAAAAGAAGTTCCCAAAATATGGTTCCATATGCCTCTATGGCTACTTCTTTCTTCGGTTAGTTTTCACCGAGCACTTTCATTGACATGCAGCACTCGGTCCTGACTGAGAGACACTCAACTCAAAAACTCTACATGTTGGTTTCTTGTTTTTGCTCATTGTTCTTGTTGCACTGTCGTCCATTTGATCCCTTAATGCCAGGGGGTTTAGACAAATATGGGCGGCGGTGGTTCAGTGGGGAGAGCAGTCGTCTGACAATCGGGAGGTTGTTAGTTTGAATCCCGTCTCCCACTGTCTGCATGTCGAAGTGTCCTTGGGCAAGACACTGAACCCTGAATTGCCCCCGGTGGGTGGACTGAACACCTTGCGTGACAGCCGCCTCCACCGGTGTGTGAATGTGTGTGTGAATGGGTGAATGTGACAATGCAGTGTAAAGCGCTTTGGTCTCTGCTAATGCAGATGAAAAAGCGCTATATAAGTGCAGTCCGTTTACCATATGTAAACGTAAAGCTTTATTCCTCTTTGCTAAGAAATATAAAAGTGACTTTTGTTTTCTTCAAGAGAGTCACTCGATATGTTCCGATGTGAACTTCTGGAGGTCCCAGTGGGGGGTGATGTGTGGCGCTCACACGGTACAGGAAGGTCAGCTGGAGTCACAACTCTGAAAGGTGCATTTAGTGGTATTATTCAACATTCAGATTTGGATTCTTTAGGTCATTACATTTGCCATGTAAGTTATAATAATTCAACCTTTATTATGGTCAACTTATATGGTTACAATAGTGCAGTTGAAAATAAGTTACTAGACTCAATTGAAGAGAGAATTCTCTTTTGGCTCTCGAAATACCCTAAGTCAGTCCTAATAATTGGTGGGGACTTTAAAGGTATAATGGACAATGTTTTAGCCAATGAGTGGCGTGATGCAAGTGTCAACTATTGGTCCTCCGACATGTCCATCACGCTGGAGGAATGCTTGCGTCACGCCGTCAAGCGGCTCGTAGGAGCAGCAGAGCAGGGAGGACGGTCTGGAGAATGCGCGTTTTAAAAAAGCGACTAACAGACGTTTGGCTTCAACTTTTTCGAGAAAATCGTCCGTTATAGCTTTAATGTAGTTCTAAACAATGCAGTTGACAGATGGCCCCCAGGAGTAAACTCGACGCAGAGTGGAAGACTAAAGGCGTTCATGGAAAAATTTAACGTTATTGATATTTGGAGAGAGAAATTTCCAGACTCATAATAACTTACACTTGGAGTAACCAAACAGGTTCTAGACAATCACATATTGACTTCTGGTTAATATCAAATAATATTTCTCATGATGCTATTACGGTCGATATCCTTACAACACCACTGACAGATCACAGAGCTATCCACACACAGGTCAGAAAACACTCATAGATCTTCAAACTGGAAACTAAATAGCTCTTTATTAGAACATTCAGTTGTTAAATCTCAAATAAAAGAACTATGTCACTTTTTTTGGAACAAAGCTCAAAAGGACAGGTCCTATTCTCTAAACTGGGAGCTATTCAAATATGAGGCAGGTAAATTTTTAAGACAACATGGAGGCCAAGTGGCTAAAACTAGAGCTGCAGAGGAAGAAAACTTAATCATACAAATAACTTCCATGTACCAGCGTCACCCGAATGATCTCTCGGAGGAGGAAAAATTATTTCTTAGAAAACTTCAAACTAATCTAGATGCTCTATATCGTCAGAAGGCTGACGGTGCCTTTGTAAGGTCGAGAAAAAGATGGTTGGAGGAAGGTGAACAAAGTTCTGCGTACTTTTTTCGTCTCGAAAAGCACTGCTGCAAAACCAACTCAATAAATCAGCTCAATATAAACGGTACTGTCACCGACGATGCCAAAACTATCTCACAAGTCTGTTGCAAATTTTACTCAAACCTATATGACACGCACTATAATTCAGAGTTTGCAACACAATTTTTTGCTTCTATTAATAATACTAAAACCATTGCAGATACTGACAGGCATTATAGTGACAGCCCGTTTACTGTAGAAGAGGTCCGTAAATCTATCAGCCTTCTTAAAAAAAAAAATCCCCAGGTACAGATGGGTTGGTTGCAGAGTGTTATAAGGTTTTTTTTCAGATTTGTTTGCACCCTTCTTACTGTAGGTTTTTATAGAAAGTATTGAGAAAGGTTCACTTCCGCCAAGTCTCACTCAAGGCCCAATCACCTTATTGCCTAAGCCTAACAAAGAATCATTAAACTCGGGACGAGATGTTAAAAACTGTCCTTTCTGCCAATCGATGGTATTTACTCACATGAGGTATACCTTGATGTTGAGAGTGAGATGGAGACTGAATTTAACTTGGGAACGATCTAAATTTTGGAACACATCATCAGTAGTGTGCCTTTGCATCACAGGGTGTTTCGGCCTTTGAACACTATACACCCTCCCCAAAGGTGGCCAGCGACAGGGTGATCAGGCCTGAGCTTGTGTCCCATGCCCAATTGTAAAAGTTTATGTGGTTTGATGGACTGGACCGAGACCAGTGCGTCGAGCATTAATCTCAAGCTGTTTTGTGTGCCCAGCCTGAGTCGTTCCGCTTAAAGGAGCACAGCGCAGTTTGCTCGTTTTATGCGAAACAGCGTCCCCTGCAGGCCTTAGGCGTAACTGTAGCTTAGTGAAAAGCTGGTGTCTGTGGCTCGTGCCCATGTACGTGCACAGAAGAGGGGAACTCCTTCCTCGCTCTTTTAGCAGCGCTCCAGTAAAATGTAAGTTTCTCCTGCCTGGTGGGTCTGTGTGGAGCTGCAGTGCTGGAAGCCGGTCTGTTCTTACTGTCTGGAAGCTCCATCCTCAGTGCTGCTCAGTTGTTGCTGCTAAGCGTCTGGCGGAGTAATGGCAGACAAAATGAAACTAAGGGCCAATCCCAATTCTCCCCCTCCCCCCTCCCCCTCAGCCCTCGGCCCTCCCCCTATCACTCTCCTCCCCCTTCAGAACAGGGCTGAGGGCCGGGGCTCTTAGCAGCACTGTGAACTGGGATCCCCCTCGGCCCTTTAAGCCCCGCCGCGCTCCTATCACAACAAAAAATTATGGATATTAGAAATGATAGAAATTACATTAGAAATTACTTTTATTTTTTAATAATGGTATTATCATTTACCTTATATTTATTTTTGAGGTTCTCCCACTTTTTTGAAGCTTGCTGGGCTGTAACTTCCCCTTCCAAGCCATTTTCTTTTATGAATATCCTGAAGTAATACATATATGTTTATATAAACACGTTTTATTACTGACATATTAGAGCTTAGACGAATAATATAATTTACTCCCACTGTGTTTTAGCGCTATATTTTGATTTCAAAAACTTTTCTTTATTTTCACCTCTAAACTGAATCAGAAGTCGGGTTTCATCGGGGTCCCTGTGTCAAACATATTACGTTAAAAACATGATGACAGATGACGTTAATACAGTAATTAGTGCTCTTCAGAAGTTACAAATTTACGATTGGAAACGGTGCTGCGCAGCGCTAAAACGTTAATCCATGACTGGGACACTGTCACGCTAGTATATCTATAAATTCAGTGAAGTAAATACACTTTTTATAGCTTTTTAAATAGTATACAGAAGCAATCTTACATTTGTGCGACTCCGTGGTGGGCGCCATGTTGTTTTTTTCTGGCCAATGTGAAACTCCGCCTACCCCTACAGAGAATAGGGAGCATCGATGCAGACTTCGCTGAAAGGGGTGAAATAGCCCTTCCCCTTACCCCTACCCCTATTCAAAAAGTAGAATCGGGATAGCCCTTAAGCCTCGTGAACGCGCATATCATAGGGGTAGGGATAAGGGGTAGGGGTAAGGGGTAGAATTGGGATTGGCCCTTAGGATTACCAGGTCAGCGGGAGGCGCATTACGTCAGGCTCAGAGCGATTCCTACCCGAATCAGTCATACTGCTGTGCCTTCAGTGCGCTGCACAGGAAAATAGGAGCAACTGTGATCTTGCAAAAATAGCTCTTGCTGCCCATCAGGCAAAGGTGAAAACGTGTGTGGGTGTGAATAGTTGATAATTTAATATTTAAAACTGAGCTGTGCCCCTTTAATCCATATCCACTGACTACATCTTTCGGCCGCTTCTGAGACAGCTTTTATTGTCTGTTGAAAGGCCTGTCCGTGGATACCCACGTCTTTCAGCAGTTTGATGGTGGATGTAGCAACAAATCCGCAACATCCTACCTCTACTGGATAGATTTTAACCTTCCACCCTCTTTGCTGCGCCTCTGTAGCCAACTCTGTGTAGCGCAGTTTTTTGCGCTCGTAGGCCTCTTCAGCAGAGCTCTCCCACGGGACAGTGAGTTCAATGATGTATACTGTCTTTAACAAGGAGGACCAGAGGACCAAATCTGGCCTGAGGGCAGGGGCTGCAATTTCTGGTGGAAAGATGAGTTGCTGGCCAATATCAACCAGCATCTTCCAATCGCGGGCCTCAGTGAGCAGTCCAACTTCTAAGCATTTAGAAGAAGGATTGGGCTTTTGCTGACCTTCTCGGATGAATACTGGTGCCCGGCTGGAGTCAGTTGTTCTCAAGAGCGTTGATAGCATTTCTCTTGTTCTCGATAGCTGCTGCCAGACTCTTGAGGACCTGGTTGTGCCTCCAGGTATAGCGACCTTGTGTGAGGCTGGTCTTACAACCGGTCAAGATGTGTTTCAGAGTCGCTGGAGTTGGGCAGATGGCACATGCTGGATCATCTCCAAACCACTGGTGGAGATTTTTTGGAGATGGATGCACATCATAGATGATGAAGCTGATGTTGCTTGCCTCCATCGCCCAGAGCTCCCTCCAGCTGAGCTTTCTTCTCTCCAAGCCTTCCCACCTCATCCATTGTCTTTGCTTGGCAAGTGAGACAGCCTTGGCGCTTCTTTCTGCCTCCTCCTGACGGCGTACCTCCTCCACTACCAGTTTCCTCCTCTCTGGGGTTGATGCCTTTTGCCACGTTGGTTTGCTTGCAGCAAGACCAAGGCCTCCTCTTCCCATTTGTACATGCCCTACGATGTCGCTATGTCTCAAGGCAGACATAGCATGCTGCACAGCACCAGATGGTGTCCATTTCCGCCCAGTTATCAGGGTTGGTGCAGCATTGCTGATGGTTGCATCCTTGGAGTCTTTCAGAGTCATGTGAAGTCTTACTTTAGAACACTTGACCTCTTCGGTGAGACTCGTGATGGGTAGTTCGAGAGCTCCTTTGCCAGAGAGACTGTTGTTGGTCAGACAGCGTGGTACACCGAGCCATTTCTTCACATATGAAGTTATGGTTCGTTCCATCTTCTCCACTGTTGTCAATGGAACCTCGTAAATGGTGACTGGCCACATTACATGAGGAAGAAGTCCAAACTATAGACACCAGAGTTTAAGCTTCCCTGGCAAAAGGGTCTTGTCGATGTTTTGCAGACTTTTGGTAATGTCTTGCTTCAGTTGCCTTTGACACAATTGAGCATGAATTTATTTTTGTAACACTTAAAAAATTTGGCTTTGGTGACAGGTTCTGTGACGCTGTGAAGGCTCTCTATGCAAATGCAAATTGCTCCATAAAAATGAAAAATGGCACGACTTCAAGATTTAATCTTAAACGTGGTATACGTCAAGGATGCCCCGCTAGCCCTTACCTTTTAATACTCTGTACTCAAATCCTAGCATCTCATATTTATAGTAGTGATATGAAGGGTATTACAATAGCTGATAAAGACATTTTTATCAGTCAGACGATACCAGACGATAGTCTGACGATAGTCAGACGATAGTCAGACGATACCACTATTTTTCAAAAAAATGCTAGTCAGGTCCCTGTTGCTCTACAGGTTATTCAAAATTTCTCTAAAGCTTCAGGGTTGACTTTAAATTTAAATAAATGCCAATTACTCCCAATTAACGATTGTGATGACACAAACGTCTGTGACATAAGTGTCTTAAAAGAGGTAAATTACCTAGGAATAGTTATTTGTAAAGACCCTAAACACAGAATTTCAACAAATTTTACTCCAATGATTAAGAAAATGCAAACTAAATTGAATCAGTGGTTGCAGAGAGATTTAAAGCAGTACTAAGGAACTTTCAGTTTTCGTTGATTTTGGCGGCGCCAGTGGACAAAGCGGTAGTGTTTTCCCTGAAGGAATACTACAGTTCCCATGAGGCCTAGCGCGTGACGTGGTAAAATGCTGCTCCCGGTGGCGTGCTGTCGGACTGAACTCACCTTCATTTGTTTCCAGTGGCTGTGTGAAGGACGGATAGCGACGAGGTCATGAATGTAACGGATAAACAATGTTCCATCATGACGTGACGCACGCCGTGAAGCAGTCCTCACATGTGGAGTGTTTCAGTGAGCAGGGTTCCTGCCACCCTCCTCACCGCTGCTCAGTCCAGGTGGAGCAACACTGACGGCCTCAGCCGACAGAGGCTCATTCAGCTGCTGGAGGTCGATGTGTCGTCACAAAAGATGTGAAAATGTTTTATTAAGGTTGAAAAGTTCCTTAGTGTCGGTTTAACACTAAGAGGGAGAATCTTGCTATCTAAAGCATAAGATTTCAAATCAAATCAAATCAAATTTAATTTCATATAGCACTTTTCATATTTATAAAAATAACACAAAGTGCTGAACATTAAAAATAGACAAAAACCAGAAGAATTAAAAAAAAAACACACCAACAAACATTATGCAAAACACTCGCACAAACACACACATACACACGCACACACACACATACATACACAAACACACAAACATACACATGCACACGCACACATACATACACACACACACACACACACACACACACACACACACACACACACACACACACACACACTCTCTCTCTCTCTCCCATTATGTTGCACAGAACACAGGAGACATGGCATGGCACTGAGCATCTTGGGAAAACTCCACCAGTGGGCCGTCCACACCAGGAGAAATCGAGGGTCAGTTAATACTGGGGCTCCAGCGCAGTTTGATGTTTGCTTGAACTGTTTGTATTCTAGAATCTTAATAAAAAGAAGAAGAAAAAAACGTTATCGCTCCACAAGGTGCAGTGGAAGCGCGGTCCACCCACCCAAGATGGCCGCCAGGAGGCACGTCGGCTCCACAGCAGCGCGAACGAGGCGCCTCCGGATATGACGTCAGTAACGACGCGGTCCTCGCTGTGTCCCTTCACGGCCGCCATACGTGTTTTGCGTTTGTGTCTTCCGTACATTTCTCGTCCAGCATGCCGAACAGCGACAGCGAGGAGGACTTCGTGTCTTTCGGGACTCCGCTGGAGCCGCTGGAGGAAGGTGGACCTCATGTTTATGCTCGTTTCTACGGACCTGCTCCGTCTTTCGTCCTCTGACTGTTTCCGTGAAGCTTAACCCGCAGCTAGCGGCTAACGCGGCTAGCGGCTAGCTGCTGCTAGCTGCGAGCGGCTAGCTGCTGCTAGCTCACTACACACAGTAAAAGTTCAATTTGATTTGCCGTTTGTACCGCGAACCGGAGGAATTTTATTGACTTATTTAATAATTGTTGAGAGAGGTTTAATAAGACTGTTGTTGAAGCGTCTCTCTCTGTCTACCTGTTTCTCTGTCTCTCTCTGTGTCCCTGTCTCTGTCTGTACTCTCGCTCTCTCTCTCTGTCCCTCTCTCTGCCTGTCCCTCTCTCTCTGTCCCTTTGTCCCTGTCTCTACCTGTTCCTCTCTGTCCCTTTGCCCCTCTCTCTCTGTCCCTCACTCTCTCTCTCTCTCTCTCTCTCTCTCTCTCTCTCTCTGTATCGCTGTCCCTCTGTCCCCGTCTCTGTCTGTCTCTGTAGACGAGGCTCCCAGGAAGCCTGTCCCACTGCACGAGCAGACGGTGAAGGACGAGCGAGGACGTTACCAGCGGTTCCACGGAGCGTTCACTGGAGGCTTCTCCGCTGGGTACTTCAACACGGTGGGGTCGAAGGAAGGTCAGTCAGCGTCCTGACACACGTCCAACATGTCCCCCAGGTCTCTCATGTCCCCCAGCCTGACCTCCGTCCTGACAGTAGAGTAGTGTGTGTGTGTGTGTGTCTCCAGCCCTGTTGCTATGCTGTTGCCATGGTGACCTGTCTGCCTGTGCTCTCCTGTCTGTAGGTTGGACTCCATCCACGTTTGTGTCGTCACGGCAACAGAAAGCAGAGAAGCATCATGCCCGACCGGAAGACTTCATGGATGAGGAGGTGAGACGGTCGGCGAGACAATTTACTTTCCTGTTGTACCTGTTGGTGTTGTTGGTGTTGTTGTGTTCTTATTGCTGATGGTGTTGTTGTTGTGTTAAGGCCTCAGAATGCTTCTCCGTCGCAGCGACGCCGTTCCTACGCCGCCACTGAACATATCTTGCTTCTGCGTCAAGGGAACGCCCTCCTCTGCAATTTCACCGCCAAGCCGCTAGGGGGCGTGGCGGTGTCTTTGTTTCGCAATCGGCAGTCACAACAACAATGCGGCTTCCGTAGCTCCGGCTTTACCGAGACATAGATCTATAAACATAGATCTATACACATTGATATCTAGACATAGTTATCTAGACATAGCTCTATAGACATAGATGTCTAGACACGCTGCACTTCTTACTGAACATATATCTGCATATATGACATATCTGGACCCGGGCTGTGGAGGAGGACAGGCTGAGGGACCAGGAGGACATGTTGCTGAAACTAATGAGCTTTTGGACGATTAAAGCCGTTTGAGGAGCAGCTCTACACACAGCCCCGTCTGCTAGCAGTGCTAACACTGCTAACAGTACAGGGATTCTGGATCTAAATTTCTCCTGAAGCTCTGCTCGGATCAGAAAAGCATTCCGGGTGAGTTCTACTTTATTCTATAAACAACGCGAAAGCGGACCAATCACAGCCCTCGACGTTCACGTCACCATGCGTCGCCTCGACGCGAAGTCACGATTTTTGGGAGGTGCACGTCAAGCCCCGCCGTAGCCCCGACGTAGGGCTACGCTGTAGACGTCGTAGGAACGCCGTCGCAGCGACGGGGGAGTATACTGAGGCCTTTACAACTGACGCTGGTGTTATTGTTGTGTTGTTGTGTTGATGTTGCTGGTGTTGTTGTGTTAATGCTGATGCTGGGGGGTATTGCACAAAACCAGGATAAGGGATTAAGCCAGCAAACTGGTGATTCTGTGGTGATCCTGTGGCGATCCTGTGGTGATCCTGTGGTGATCCTGTGGTGATCCTGTGGTGATCCTGTGGTGATCCTGGATGAAGTTATCCTCTAGTCTGTTGCACAAAAGCTGGCCAAGTTGATCCCGGACCAGTCACCATGGTGATCTATCCTCTGCAGCTCGCTGCTCCACAGCAGGATAACTACCAGGATCAGATTAAACTGCTGTCAACAATGTGAGAAGTGGGCGTGGCTTACAGCATTTCCTTGATTTTTCCACACATTACATCATTTAATCCTCCTGCAGCCAAATCTTATTACTGTAGTCGCTGCATCTGCAGGGTCTGGTTGACTTTAGGATTATTTTGTTGCTCAGATTATATGAAGACCAACATAAGTTTCAGCACAGACGTTTCAGAATCCTTTCTTTATTAATACAAGTCCTACAATAAAAGGTTCACAATCATTGTAAAGACAATGGAAAAAAAAACCTTGATGAAACTGGTACTAAACCACACTGATGTAGAAAATAAAGAATAAGAAATAAAATAAAACAACCCTGAAGCTCCACAATGAGTAAAATGAGAAACAAAGGAAAAATAAAAGTCTCACACCACTGAAATGGACACAGTATAACAGACAGCATCTGTTGGTCTTAACTGTCTCCTGAAAATAGGAAAATCCTCCTATTTCAGGACTCCAGCTTCAGGAGTGAACGGTCCCACATCATTCTGACTCCACTCTTTTAACGGCTAAAATCAGACAGAAATTCATTCTCAGAAGAAACAGATTCATCACTTCATTTGATAACTGCTCTTTGAGCTACACTTAAGTAACCGACCAGACTGCAGAATATTTTTATGTCTGGTTTTCAGCTGCTGCAGGTTCTTTTCTGGTTTGTTCTTCATGACAGATGAGGGATGGAACAGAACACAGCAGGAGAACAGCTGATTCAACAGAGAACACGACACAGAGCTGAAATTTTCTTGAATAAATATCCTAAATATTGGCAAAATGCTGTTTCCCCCGTGTATTTCCTGTATTTTATTATTATTATTTCTGTATGATCATAATCATGGATCATATGCAGAATTAGGCCATTTCTAGTGTCTGATCTGAGCGTCACTGTTTCACTTTAAAGGAATACTCCACCCAAAAAACGATTTGGCCTCATTTTCTACTCACCCTCATGCTGAGAAACACTCTGGAGCATTTTTTTGACGTTTCAGATGCAGTTGGAGATGTTTGGGGACTTTCGTTGTCAACAAACAGGGACCGACAGAGCCCGACAGAAAAAACGGTCCATAAAGTCCACAAAACGTGTCCATTTTCCTTCATACTGCTCGTCCGCTGTAATCCAAGAGTCCTGAGCGGGTAACGTCCATAATTAATTCTTAACGAGGTAATTTAGTACATTTTAAGAGCTCAAACAGTGCTCTCTCTACTGCTCCAGTGTGTCTGCGCGCACACCCTGAACTACGGAAGCCGCGGCAGACCAAGCCAGACGCTTGGCGCTTTCAGCGACTGCTTTTCTAAATAGCAAGCGTAGAAGAAGAAGTTCCGCTGTTTATATTCTGCTGTGAGTGACCGAGCTGTGGACAATCACAAAAGTGATTGGCTGCTGTTTTAAAGCTTTGAATTCGTCTGGCTTGGTCTGCCGAGGCTTCCGTAGTTCAGGGTGCGCGCAGACATGCACCTGAGCTGTACGAGAGCGCACTGTTTACGCTCTCAAAATATACTAAATGACCTCGTTAAGAATTAATTATGGACGTTACCGCTCAGGACACTTGGATTACAGCGGACGAGCAGTATGAAGGAAAATGGGAACGTTTTGTGGATTTTATGGACCGTTTTTTCTGTCGGGCTCTGTCGGTCCCTGTTTGGTGGCAACGAAAATCCCCAAACATCTCCAACTGCATTTGAAACGTCAAAAAAATGCTTCAGAGTGTTTCTCAGCATGAGGGTGAGTAGAAAATGAGGCCAAATCGTTTTTTGGGTGGAGTATTCCTTTAATAAAGCTGCGGCCTGCATGCAGTACCTGTCCCCACCATTGAAGCGTGGGGGCGCTATGCCAATAACGTCACTTAAAGCAGACGTACAGGCTGGAATATATGGAGTGATATTAATGGACGTGTTTTGTGTAAAGTCCTCGCTCTGGGGCCCCCCCTTTTTCAGTGAGCCCCCCCACAGCCGCGGTACAGTCCACACTGCTGCTCGTCCTGTGTGAAGGAAGACACTCGTCCTTGTTCCATTTTCAATCTGTGATTCTGTGATCGATGTCGTGGTCTTCTGAAGAACGCCGTGAACTCGCACTGATCCTGATGCTCCTCACCGGGCTGGAGGAAGCCGCGTCTTTTCATCCTGGCTCGGCAAACGTGCAACTGATTAATCTGAGAAAACACCGACTGGGCTGACTGAAGCCGCGCATTTTCATTTATCCTGGATGTTTTTATCCTGCTTTTGTGCAGTACCCCCCTGTGGTGTTATTGTTGTGTTGTTGTTGTTAGGTTCCTCCTCCTGATGCTGTTGTGTAGTTGTTGATGTATTGCAGCTGATGCCGGTGTTGTTGCTGGTATTGTTTTGTTGTTGTTGTGTTACTGCTGATGCTGGCTTTATTGTTGTGTTGTTGCGTTCTTCCTGCTGATGCTGGTGTTGTTGTTGTGTTGTTGTGTTACAGCTGATGTTGGTGTTGTTGTGTAGTTGTTGTGTTACAGCTAATGCTGGTATTGTGTTGTGTTGTGGTGTTACTGCTGATGCTGGTGTTATTGTTGTGTTATTGTTGTGTTGTTGTGCTGTTGTGCTGTTGTTGTATTGTTCTTGCTGATGATTCTGGTGTTGTGTTGTTGTGTTACTGCTGATGCTGGTGTTATTATTGTGTTGTTGCTGGTGTTGTTGTGTTGTTGTTGCATTCCTCCCGTTGATGCTGGTGTTGTTGTTGCTGGTGTTGTTGTTGTGTTGTTGTTGTGTTATTGTTGTGTTGTTGTTGCCGTTGTTGTATTGTTGTTTCTGATGTTGCCGGTGTTGTTGTGTTACTGCTGATGCTGGTGTTGTTGTTGCTATTGTGTTGTTGTTGCTAACGCTGGTGTTGTGTTGTTGTAGTGTTGCTGCTGATGCTGGTGGTGTTGTGTTGTTGTTGCTGATGCTGGTGTTGTAGTTGTTGTTGTGTTACTGCCGGTGTTGTCGGAGACCCCTGGCGGTGGTCCGGGCCTCGACACAGCCGGCAGCCCATCCTGGCCGGCCAAGCTTTTCTTAAAACGGAACAGAGAACCCGTCACTGCCAGACGAGCTCTCTGGCGCCACCTAGTCACAGTCGAACGGCCTGTAGGAACGTGGTGCAGAGATCAGACCCACCTCACTCCCTCGCCTCATCAAGACCTTCCAGTTGTTCTTGATGATGGTCTTGCTGTTGTTGTTCTTGCCGTTCTTACTGTCAAGGTTGCTCTTGTTGATGATGTCACACTTGAGGATGTTCTTGATGTTGTTGATGTTGTTGTTGTTCTTGCTGTTCTTATTGTTGATGATGCTGATGATGTTCTTGTTGTGCTTGTCTTCGTTCTTGTCCTTACTGTTGCTGGTCATGTTGTTGTTGTTGATGTTCTTGCTGTTGTTCTTATGGTTGATGTTGGTCATGTTGATGTTCTTGCTCTTGCTGTTGATTATGTCCTTGTTGCTCTTATCCTGCTGATGATGATGTCCTTGTTGATGATGTTCTTGTTCTTGTCCTGCTGTTGCTGTTCTTACCGTTGAGGATGTTCTTTTTGTTGATGATGTTATTGCTGTTGTTCTTATTGCTGATGTTGGTCGTGTTGCTGGTCTTGTTGTTGATGATGCCCATTTTGTTGATGATGTCCTTCTTGTCAATGATGTCCGTTTTGGTGATGATGTCCTTGCTCTTGTCCTCGCCGCGGCGGTGTCTCAGGACTTTGGTGAGCACGGCATCGCCCCCTCTCAGATCTTGCGGAGCGAGGAGTTTTCGTCCAGCCACAGGGACGCGGCGGCAGAGAAGAAGAAGGCGGTGAGCTCGCAGGCTGCCCTGATTCCCGGAGACACTCTGCTGGAGGAGCTCATCTCCCCCGCCAGGTACAGACGGGCCTCAGACAAATAATGGTGATCGACCAATAAGCTGTCTCTTTCTTCCTCTTTCCATAGTTAGCTTCAACAATTAACACATTCTCTGCTGGACTGTAGGGATTAATAGCAATTTAATAAAGTTCTGAAACAAAGACATCAGTAACTTCTCACCGAAATAACTTCTTGTCGATTGGCTCCGCCCGCTTACTCATAGTCCACATTACAAAGCACAGGGAGACTGACAAAAACCCAGTTGGAATCGGTCGACTGACTCATAAACCGTGTGCTGTGCTGGATTTGTGTCCCAGGTCGAGCGTCGGGGTGGAGCTGCTGAGGAGGATGGGCTGGAGGGAGGGTCAGGGCGTGGGACCCCGCGTGAAGAGGAAAGCTCGCCGCCAGACCGCCTGTACGTAGCCATGTTCATCTGCTCCACACCTGGAAACACGTAGTCGTTGGTATGGGAGCAGCGACGACAGGCGAACAGCGGCAGGTGAAGAGCAGCGGCAGGTGGAGAGCAGCAGCGGCAGGTGAAGAGCGGCAGCGGCAGGTGAAGAGCAGCGGCAGGTGGAGAGCAGCAGCAGGTGAAGAGCAGCGGCAGGTGAAGAGCGGCAGCGGCAGGTGAAGAGCGGCAGCGGCAGGTGAAGAGCGGCAGCGGCAGGTGAAGAGTGGCGGCAGGTGGAGAGCGGTGGCAGGTGGAGAGCAGCGGCAGGTGAAAAGCGGCAGCGGCAGATGAAGAGCGGCAGCAGCAGGTGAAGAGCAGTGGCAGGTGAAGAGCAGTGGCAGGTGAAGAGCAGCGGCAGGTGAAGAGCAGCAGTGGCAGGTGAAGAGCAGCGGCAGGTGAAGAGCAGCGGCAGGTGGAGAGCAGCAGCGGCAGGTGAAGAGCAGCAGCGGCAGGTGAAGAGCAGCAGCGGCAGGTGGAGAGCAGCAGCGGCAGGTGGAGAGCAGCAGCGGCAGGTGAAGAGCAGCAGCGGCAGGTGGAGAGCAGCAGCGGCAGGTGAAGAGCAGCGGCAGGTGAAGAGCAGCAGCGGCAGGTGGAGAGCAGCAGCGGCAGGTGAAGAGGAGCAGCGGCAGGTGGAGAGCAGCAGCGGCAGGTGAAGAGGAGCAGCGGCAGGTGAAGAGGAGCAGCGGCAGGTGGAGAGCAGCAGCGGCAGGTGAAGAGGAGCAGCGGCAGGTGAAGAGGAGCAGCGGCAGGTGGAGAGCAGCAGCGGCAGGTGAAGAGCAGCAGCGGCAGGTGAAGAGGAGCAGCGGCAGGTGAAGAGGAGTGGCAGGTGGAGAGCAGCAGCGGCAGGTGGAGAGGAGCAGCGGCAGGTGGAGAGCAGCAGCGGCAGGTGAAGAGCAGCAGCGGCAGGTGGAGAGCAGCGGCAGGTGAAGAGCAGTAGGGCTGCCACAAACAATTATTTTGGTAGTCGACTAATCACTGATTATTTTTTCGATTAGTCGACTAATCGCATCATATATAAATTAAAGTAAAACAGTTTATCGCACCACCATGAAGCTGCTCTTATCTAGCCACAATTAGATTTCAGCTTTAAGTGTTTAAGGTATATTCATTTCTAACTAAAAATAAAGACAATTCAGATGAGAGTTCATTAAACCTTTATTGAAATATTCAACAAACACTTGTTTAACTGTGTACCATAAAGTGCAAATACTTGAGTAAAATAAGGAAAAGGCACTTGCCTAAACAACACAAAAATAAATCCTTCATATTAATTTTTTTCTTAATTTGTGTTTGGGATCAAGCACAGCAACAATCAGGCAGGCACCTGTAACTCCGGAACTATTGAAGCTTTCGTCTCACTGACTCAAAACAAAAGTGCATTTTGTGTTCAGTGCTCAACTGTATCCAACTTTATTCCACTCTGACTCTACATAACCCCAAACTCCACAGGGCTCTGGTTCACCGCCAGGACAGTCAGCATTTCTACATGCTGGAGACAGGCTGCTCTCTCTGGGAGCAGATGTTCTGCTGCAGAGAGAATCCGCTCCGATGGGGTGAAGCTCTGAAACATAACGGTAGAAAACATCAGCGCGACGTCACTTCTTATTAAAACACATCACTGTTAGAACGTTACAGAAAACATGAAATGTGTGCTAACGGCAGCTAATGAGTCAAAACGTCACCGCTAATGTTAACGTTGACAGCTATGAGTAAATAGCAAGTTAGCCCTCTATGCTAATATTATTAGCTTACCGAGACGACGGTCAGTCATCGTTGTCCCGAGCCACGACGTGCTTCTGTTCCGGCTGCTCATCCATCGCTGTTGTGCTGCCGGGGAAGGCCGGTTCTGTCCTGCAGATGCTGCACTGCACTTTTCTCTGAGGATTTCTTGTCATGTTCCCACTCGGGCTGGGCGGTGATAAGGTAATAAGGTGTACCGGCGGTGTCTTTCAGAAGCAACGGTATCAGTTTCAATACCGTCATTGAAAAAAAATGCAGTGCACTTATATAGAAGATAAGGATTAAATATAAAATATAATTTATTCAATGCCTAAAAATGATTCTTTGTCCAGCAGCTCTTATATGTGGTTGAATTTTCAGTTTTACTTCCACAGGAGTTTACTTTTGGAGACTTTTGATGAAGTTTATGAACATGACATCATCACGTGACAGCGAGAGAGTGAGAGAGAGAGAGAGAGAGAGCGAGCAGGAGAAAGATGGCGAGTCACTCAGGCAGTGACCTGGTCCCAAAGTAGACCAGGACTGCAGCGGACCGGCAGTATTTCGGGTTCCGAGCTAACGAGAAGGGAGAGCGGTGTGCTGACGAGGCAGTTTGTAAATTGTGCAATACGAAGGTGATTGAATTTAATTGATGTGCGCGGCGCATTCTGCAGCTGCTCTGGATGTCAGGTTAGTTTAATTGTTTGTTGTATTTACACCTTTTTAGAAGCTGCTCTTTTTTGTCATTAAAAGTTGTTGAGGTTGTGATTTTAATTTAGTTGATGTGTGCGCGGCGCATTCTGCGCAAAAACTGTTCTGGATGGTTGTGTTAATTGTTTGTTGTATTTGCACTTTTTAAGCTGTTGCTGATACAAGTTGTTAATATTTTGCACATTATGTTGTTGTTCTTTCATTATTAGTGTTTGGTTTTCAGTTTCTGAACGGTGTAGGGACCAGCCAGCAGTTTGGTGATGCTGTCTGAGCCTTGAGTTATAATTTTTTAATTTAATTAGTCGTGGTAATAACACCGGATACCGGGGTGAAATGTGGAGACGGTATGACGGTATCAAAATTTGGATACCGCCCAACTCTAGCTCCCACAGTCTGGAGCTCCGCTGCTGCCGGGCGGCCATGACACCAGTCTGGCGTCGTCGCGGCTGACACGACTGCGCTTGTGTGTCAAACACAGAAAGGCAGACAGTTTTGAGACAAAAAAAAAAGACTCGTCGACTATTAAACAAGTCATCGATGATTTTAATAGTCGACATAATCGTGATTAAGCGACCAATGGTGGCAGCCCTAAAGAGCAGCGGCAGGTGTCCGAGTGTCTCCGGTGTCTCCTCTGGTTGTCTGTGGTCTCTTAAGTGGACCACTCAGGTCTCACTGCGTTGGTCTTCCTCACAGATCCTGGTTCTGGACCAGCCGGCTCGGAGGACTCAGAGGTCAGAGGTCACTGCTCATCATGCTGATAGTTGTTGAAGTGTGTGTTCAGCACTGCTCTCTTCATCAGGGCGATGAGGAGGAGTTTGCCCCTGAGAACGTGACCTTTGCCCCAAAAGACGTTACCCCGATGGACTTCAGCCCCCGGCTGGGTCTGCAGGGTCTGGGCTATCAGGGTCTGGACCCGGGCCGGGCCCTAATGGGCCCCGGGCTCCCGGAACACATCCAGCTGTTCAGACCGCAGGATGAGGGGCGGAGCCTGTTTGGAGGAACCGGCAGCACCAGGAGAGGGGGCGTGGCCGGGCAGGTGAGATCACTGCGGACAGGTGAGGGCGGGGGAAGGGGGGGAGTCGATGGCCCTGACGCCATCTGCATCTGACCTTTGACCCCTAGGCATTTGGGCTAGGCGCGCTGGAGGATGACGACGATGAAGAGGTCTACCACCGGGACTCCATGTCCCGCTACGACACGGTGCTGGGGGGGGAGGAGCCAGGAGACGGTCTGTACGGATGGACCGCCCCCCAGCAGTACACCCGGAGGACAGGTGGGTGGGGGGGTGGGGTCTGGACCAGGACCAGGAGGACTAGCCCCATTAGCATCATGGCTAGCCCCCCTCCTTTGTGACTGAGCACACAGAGAGTAGAAGTCAGGGCCGCTCTGTGCCTCTGATTGGCTGGGCTCTGCGTCGCTCTGCGCCTCTGATTGGCTGGGCTCTGCGTCGCTCTGCGCCTCTGATTGGCTGGGCTCTGCGTCGCTCTGTGCCTCTGATTGGCTGGGCTCTGCGTCGCTCTGTGCCTCTGATTGGCTGGGCTCTGCGTCGCTCTGCGCCTCTGATTGGCTGGGCTCTGTGTCGCTCTGTGCCTCTGATTGGCTGGGCCGCTCGTCTTGTGGTGATTGGTTAATCGTGTTCTGATTCTGTCTTCGTCTGAGCAGAACGGAGCAGAGACGCTTCCTACGTCGGAAAAATCCTGGAGGGATTCACGCTGGCCCAGAAACCCCCGGCCCAGGAGACGGTAAGTATGTCTGATGACTCGCCACTTCGTCTCACTGTCTCCGTCTCGCCGTCTCCGTCTCCGTCTCACTGTCTCCGTCTCGTCGTCTCGGACTGTCTCCACAGGTCTTCCCTCCCCCCGTTCTGCCCCGGAACTTCCGTCCAGTCCGTCGTTTCCCCCCGTCCTTGGACGTGTCCATGCTGTCCTCCGTCAGTCCGGCGCTGGCCCAGGCCCTCAGGACATCCAGGGGCCACATGGTCCCCGAGGAGCCCCAGCAGGGGGGCCGCCACCAGCTCCACAGCGGCCAGAGGGGGGCGCTGCTGGGAGAGGACGTCCTGACGGGTACTGAAGAGGAGTCCCCTCGAGGCTGACACCCCCCACAGGCTGACCCCTGAACCTGATAAAGACCTGTTCTTTCAGGACCCGCCTCAGTTCTGGACCTGCTGAGACCTGCAGACCGGCAGCGCCTGCTCAGCAGGCGGAACCTGTCCTCCAGAACCCAGGATCCCCAGACGGCGGTCCCCGGGGGGGCGGCGGTCCCCGGGGGGGTGTCGGTCGACTTCCAGCAGCAGCAGCAGCGGGACGCCCTGGCGGCCTGGCGGGGCGTCCCCGAGTCCTCCCAGACCTTCAGACCGTTCGAGAAGAACCCGAGCAAACAGGCCCGATACGAGGACTACCTGACCCGCCTGAAGCAGGGACACAGCGGTGAGAGGCTCCCAGCATGCACTGCAGTTCAGCCAGGACCAGACTCTTCACCAGACCAGCCAGGACCAGACCAGCCAGGACCAGGCCAAACAGAACCAGACTCTTTAAGCAGACCGGCCAGAACCAGAACCTCTTTATCGGTGTCTGGTCCTCAGTCTCTGATTGCGTCTCGCCCTCTGGTTGCGTCTCGTCCTCTGATTGCGTCTCGCTCTCGTCCTCCGGCGCTGTCCTCACGCCGCTCTGTCCCCAGATGCTCTGGACCAGAGTCTGGACCCGTCCATGACGGAGTGGGAGCGCGGCCGGGAGCGGGAGGAGTTCGTCCGGGCGTCCATCCTGTACCGTCCGTCCTCGTCCTCGCTGTCGTCCCGCTTCACCCGGGGACGGCGGGAGGACGACCAAGACACGGTGGAAGTGAACCGGGACCAGGAGGTGGGAGGACGGCACCCTGCCACACACACACACACACACACACACACACACACACACACTGTGGTGACGGTGTGTCCCGGTGTGTCCCGGTGGTCGTCAGGGAGACGAGGGGGACAAACGGGACGCGGTGAGGATGAAGCTGTTTGGAGCCATGACCAGAGAGACGCTGGAGTGGCATCCGGACAAGCTGCTCTGCAAGAGGTTCAACGTCCCCCACCCGTTTCCACGGTAACCACACACCCCCACACAGTCACACACTCAGACACACGATGACCCCAGTGTGTGTGTGTGTGTGTGTGTGTGTTCGTTCCAGCTCGGGGATCGTTGGACTTCCTAAAGTCAAGAGAGACAAATTTTCAGTTTTTAACTTTCTGACTGTGAACGAAAACCAAGAGACAGCTGGTGAGTTTAGCTCCTCCCCCTCTGGCCTCTGTAGCTCCTCCCCCTCTGGCCTCTGTAGCTCCTCCCCCTCTGGCTCCTGTAGCTCCTCCCCCTCTGGCCTCTGTAGCTCTTCTGTAGCTCCTCCCCCTCTGGCTCCTGTAGCTCCTCCCCCTCTGGCTCCTGTAGCTCCTCCCCCTCTGGCCTTTGTAGCTCCTCCCCCTCTGGCCTTTGTAGCTCCTCCCCCTCTGGCCTCTGTAGCTCCTCCCCCTCTGGCCTCTGTAGCTCCTCCCCCTCTGGCCTCTGTAGCTCCTCCCCCTCTGGCCTCTGTAGCTCCTCCCCCTCTGGCCTCTGTAGCTCCTGCCCTCTAACTTTTCCTCCTCTAACTCCTCCCCTCTAGCTCCTCCTTTTTAGCTCCTCCTCTTCTAGCTCCTCCCCCTATAACTCCTCCCCTTTAGCTCCTCAAGCTCCTCCCCTCCAATGCCTCCTCCTGTAGCTCCTCCCCCTCTGACGACTCCCCCTCTAGCTCCTCCTCTATCTCCTCCCCCAAGCTCCTCCTCCTCTAGCTCCATCTCCTCTAGCTCCTCCCCCTCCAGTTCCTGTAGCTCCTCCCCTCTAACTTTTCCTCCACTAAGTCCTTCCCTCTAGCTCCTGTAGCTCCTCCTCCTCTAGCTCCTCCTCTCACTCCTCCTCTAGCTCCCCCCCTCTAACTCCTCCCTGACTCCTGCAGCTCCTCCTCTGACTCCTCCCCCTCCAGCTCCATCTCCTCTAGCGCCTCCTCTTGTAGCTCCTCCCCTTTTGACTTTCCTCCAACTCCCCCCTCCAGCTCCTGTAAGCCCCTCCCCCTCTAACTCCTCCCCTCTAGGTCCTATAGCTCCTCCCCCTTTAGCTCCTGTAGCTCCTCCTCCTCCTCTAGCTCAGCCCCCGCTAGCTCCTGTATCCCCTTTAGCTCCTCCCCTTTAGCTCCTCCTCCTCTAGCTCTTCCCAACTTATCCCCCTCTAGCTCCTCCTCTAGCTCCTCTAACTCCTCCTCCCTCTAGCTCCTCCTCACCCTCTAACTCCTCCTCCTCTAGCTCCTCCTCCCCATCTAGCTCCTCCTCTAAGTTCTCCCCTGTAGCTCCTTCCCCGATGGCTCCTGCCCTGTAGCTCCTCCCCCTCTAACTCCTCCTCCTGCTCCTCCTCAGCTCCTCCAAAGCCTCCAGACTCCTTGAAGAAGTCCAGGTGGGATGTGGAGCAGAGGAGCGCTCAGCTGAGTGAACCTCCTGCTGGGCCTCCTGCTGGGCCTCCTGCTGGACCTCCTGCTGGGCCTCCTGCTGGGCCTCCTGCTGGGCCTCCTGCTGGGCCTCCTGCTGGGCCTCCTGCTGGGCCTCCTGCTGGACCTCCTGCTGGACCTCCTGCTGGACCTCCTGCTGTGAGCAGCAGCCTGACTTCACGTAAAAAGCCAGAGGTACGGAGTCTGGAATCGGACCGGTTCTCAGTGGTTCTGAGGTTAGAACCTGTGCTGGTCTGAGACCTTTTACCAGATGATCTGAGACCAGATCCAGAGGAGCGACTCAGAACCAGCTTCTGTTTCTCTTCACAGGAAGAAGCTCAGGAGGAGGAGGAGCAGGAGGAGGAGCAGGAGGAGACCAGGCCTCCCATGGATCTCTTTAAGGCCATCTTTGAGGGCTCCTCAGATGACGAGTCTTCCTCATCGGAGGAGGAGGAGCAGGAGCAGGAGGAGGAGGGGGGACAGTCCAACACACAGCCACTGAACCTTTTCACCATCACCTCCTCTTCCATCGCCACCTCCTCCACCGCCGCCACCTCCTCCCAGCTATCAGGTCTGAGTGCGTGGTCTGGGTCGCGGTTCTGGGTCCCGGTTCTGGAGGTGTGTCTCATGTCTCTGGAGTGTGTCTTTAACGGGTTTCTCCTCTCACAGCCGCCACGCCTCCTCCCTCCTCCCTGAAGGAGGAGCAGCAGGAGGAGTTTGGCCCGAAGCTACCGCCTCCTTCAGCAGCTCCTGGTGAGTCCTGCCGCCTCCTCTTTGCTAAGCTAACCGCTAACTGCGAGCAGGAGGACTCAAGAGCCGTTGTCCTCCTCAGGGGGAGGAGCCGCCGTCAGTCAGGAGGAGGAGGCGCAGAGCAGGAGGCGCAAAGCGAAGAAACAGAAGAACCACAAGCAGCACAAACACAAGAAGGAGAAGAAGGTAGAGGAGGAGGAGAGGAGGTGGAGGTGGAGGAGGAGGGGAGGGGAGGAGGGGAGGGGAGGAGGAGGAGGAGGAGGAGGAGGAGGGGAGGAGGTGGAGATAGAGGAGGAGGGGAGGGGAGGAGGTGGAGATAGAGGTGTGGAGGTGGACGAGGAGGAGGAGGAGGAGGAGGGGGGGGTGGAGGAGGGGAGGAGGGGAGGGGAGGAGGTGGAGGTGGAGGAGGAGGGGAGGAGGTGGAGATAGAGGTGTGGAGGTGGACGAGGAGGAGGAGGAGGGGGGGGTGGAGGAGGGGAGGAGGTGGAGGTGGAGGAGGAGGGGAGGAGGTGGAGATAGAGGAGGAGGGGAGGGGAGGAGGTGGAGATAGAGGTGTGGAGGTGGACGAGGAGGAGGAGGAGGGGGGGGGGTGGAGGAGGGGAGGAGGAGGGGGGGGGTGGAGGAGGGGAGGAGGAGGAGGAGGAGCTGCAGACTGAGTCTGGATTTTATTCTGCAGAATAAGAAACAGAAGAAGAAGAAACACAGAGGCAGAGGGCTGAAGAGGAGCCAGGAGGAGGAGGAGGAGGAGGAGCTGCTCAGGAGGTGAGGGGTGGCTGTCTTCTGTTACCATGGCAACAACAACCACGCTGCCTATGGGGGAAACCATCAATTAATGTGTGTGTGTGTGTGTGTGTGTGTCCAGGTTGAAGAGTGTGTCTTGAGTCTTCTTCAGTTTCATTTCTTCTGTTTTTAACCTTTCAAATAAAACTTGTGGAATCAAACGGCTCGTTTCCCCGACCCGACTTTACTGTACTGTAGAGGGCGCTACACTACACTACACTACACTACACTACTCTACACTACACTACACTACTCTACCCTACACTACTCTAAACTACACTACACTACTCTACCCTACACTACACTACTGGGCTCTACTCTACACTAGAATAGAATAGAAACGACTTCATTAGGAGAGTTACAGGTGCAGAGGCTCGTGGAACACGGGGGGCAGCCAGTAATGAAAGAAGCTGGTAATGGTGCAAATCGAACACTACCCTACCCTACCCGACACTACCCTAAATTATCCTACCCTACCCTATTCTACCCTACACTATCCTACCATACACTACACTGTCCTACCCTACACTACCCTATCCTACCCTACCCTACACTACACCACCCTACACTATCCTACCCTACACTACCCTACCCTACACTACTATATGTTACCCTACACTATCCTACCCTACAATTTCCCAACCCTACCCTACACCACTATATCGTACCCTACCCTACACTATCCTACCCTACGCTATTCTGCCCTACCCTACACTACTGTATCGTACCCTACACTATCCTACCCTACACTACCCTACCCTACCCTACCCTATCCTACCCTACATTTCTGGCCCTTTCCCATCAGCGTCACCCGGAGTGTCCTCCGCACGGTTCAGCCCCGGAACCGTAGATTTTCCACTCCGTTCTCGTCCCTCAACTGCCGATTTTCATCCCCTTCCCATCAGCGACACCCTGCAGGAGTACCGAGTGCCAGCCTTAGTGGTTCGTCAGTGTGGCAGTGCTGTGGTGCATGATGGGGATGTGGGAGCCATCGACTGCACCCACACAGAGTGGGAGGCCCCGCCTGTTTTCCATGTAGGCTGCTATTTCCTGGAACCTCCGAGCATCAGGGAAACAGATTAGGTCCGGCATCAAAAGTGCCTCGACTGCAGCACAAAAGTCCTGCACACAGCTGCACACTGTGGAGATGCTCACTCTGAAAAGGTGTCCACTGCTGCTGTCCTCAGAGCCTGTGGCGAGCTTCCACAGTGCGATGGCCACTCGCTTCTTCAGAGGCACACACTCGCGGAATGTGGTGTTCTGGCGCAGAGGAAGTCCAGCGCCTCCTCGGACATCCTGAAGTTCTGCAGCCACTGTGCGCTCGTGAACCCCGGAACGATAACATCCCACCACTGCGAGGACCGTGGGAAAGCCCAGACCGACGGCTCACGTCGTCTGTGCAGCCGAACGAGCTGAAACACACAAAACACGTCGCTGTCCACTGCCGGTGCAGTGCATTACACTCACCACGAGTTTCAGATTGAAATCACGGCTACTGCAGCTAACTCACCATGAGACGACACTGCCTCGATCTTCTGCTGCGGTCGTCAAATATGAGCTCACGCAAGGCTTCTTCAATCCGGCGGCGCTGTTCAGCAGCTCTTGCTATCGCGGCCCGCAACCTCGCCCGCTCCCTCACCAGTGAAGACATTAGAGATCGTCCATTTCTCGCCACGTTTCGTCGGTGCCTGATGAAATGCCAGAAACTGAGCAGCAGATACATGAGCGCCTCAAGTCGGTCCATTGTTGTGGGTGAAATGAAAAGGTTTGGCGGTCAAAGACGGGAGCGGCCCGCGAATGTCGCATAACAATTGACGCCACCTCAGGTTCGCGTCGTGCGGCTGTTGACATGACCTTGTCTCCGCCCCCTCGAAGGCCGAACCGTGCATAATGGGAAACGAGCAGCGCCGAGGCCGACAGAAGTGACGCCACAGCGAGACGTGCAGGGCGGAGCCGAGGCGACTCTAGTGGGAAAGAGCCTTACTATATATACCCCAGAAGGGACGCGACCACAGCCCGGTACGGCGCCGCTGGAGCCACCGATGGAGGATGGTGAGGTTCTGGTGAGCAGGCATGGTGACCCTGGATCAGCTTCTAGACAAGAAGTATCCGGTCCATCCCTGATGACCTCTGACCTTTAAAGAACCAGAAGGAAACTTTTCTCTGATTAATTTTTTTATTCCAATATTTTTCACTTTCAAAGTTTTGATGAAAAGAATCTTGAAGTCAGAGAACCTTCCAGGAGTGCAGAGCGTCCCCGGTGCCGCCCTGTCCCCGCGCGTGTTCGTTCTGTCCTGCAGAGCGTCCCCGGTGCCGCCCTGTCCCCGGGCGTGTTCGTTTTGTCCAGCACAGCGTCCCCGGTGCCGCCCTGTCCCCGGGCGTGTTCGTTTTGTCCAGCACAGCGTCCCCGGTGCCGCCCTGTCCCCGGGCGTGTTCGTTTTGACCCGCAGAGCGTCCCCGGTGCCGCCCTGTCCCCGGGCGTGTTCGTTCTGTCCAGCACAGCGTCCCCGGTGCCGCCCTGTCCCCGGGCATGTTCGTTTTGACCCGCAGAGCGTCCCCGGTGCCGCCCTGTCCCCGGGCGTGTTCGTTTTGACCCGCAGAGCGTCCCCGGTGCCGCCCTGTCCCCGGGCGTGTTGGGTCCGTCCTCAGAAGGTGCTCTGCAGCAGGCAGTGGCAGCCGCAGCCGGTCGGGCACTCGTCCTGTCTCCTGAACCAGTCCATCATGTGTCCCGTGTGTCCCCCGTGTCCGCAGCTGAGGCAGAAGTTGGACGAGCCGCGGACGGCCACGTGGCACACGGCGCACTGGAAGGTGAGGCGCTTGCAGACGGCGCACTGCGTGCCGCGGGCCTGGCTGCGGCAGTGGCAGCAGTACAGGCCGAACTCTGCGGAGGAAACCAGCGTCAGCGTCCGGTGGCGGCGGGGGGCGGAACCTGTCCCCGCCCGCCGCCGCGGCGCCACGTACATACCGATGCCTTTGTGCGGCTCCGGCGGACAGGAGGCGAACTTGAGCACGTCGGCCCTCTTGTCCCGCAGGCCCCAGCGGTACAGGATCTCGCCGTAGCACTTCTTGAATTCGTCGAACTGCAGCGTGTTGGTGGGATCCAGCAGCCTGGGGGTCAGGGGTCAGAGGTCAGAGGTCACTGCCTCGGCTCGGCGCCGGAGCCTCCTCACCTTTTGTTCATGTCGTGTTGGTCTCGCTCGCGCTCCCGGGGGTCGGCGTACGCCTGGTTGCCGTGGCGATGGTCGTCCGGAGAAGACTCCGCCCACGGCTCTGAATCCCGCCCTGCAGAGGAGAGCGAGGCGGCGGTCAGCTGACCGGCCGGCGGAGCGCCCGCCCGGGCGGCGCCGTGCCGTCTCACCTGCCGTCCACGTGGACGAGGACGGACCCGGGTCCGACGTGGTGGACGAGCCCGAGGTGACGGAGCTGGAGGTGTAGCTGGGCTGGGAGCACAGGGGGACGGGACAGCCAGTCAGAGGACAGTCGGCCGCCAGAGGCGAGCCGGACCAGCTGACCCGGACCAGCTAACCTGGACCAGCTGAACCGGACCAGCTGACCCGGACCAGCTGACCCGGACCAGCTGAGCCGGACCAGCTGACCCGGACCAGCTGAGCCGGACCAGCTGACCCAGACCAGCTGACCCGGACCAGCTGACCCGGACCAGCTGACCCGGACCAGCTGACCCGGACCAGCTGACCCGGACCAGCTGACCCGGACCAGCTGAACCGGACCAGCTGACCCGGACCAGCTGAACCGGACCAGCTGAACCGGACCAGCTGACCCGGACCAGCTGAACCGGACCAGCTGACCCGGACCAGCTGAACCGGACCAGCTGACCCGGACCAGCTGAGCCGGACCAGCTGAACCGGACCAGCTGACCCGGACCAGCTGAACCAGACCAGCTGACCCGGACCAGCTGACCCGGAGCCGAGCGGCGGACTCACATATCGGGAGTGGGGCGGAGGGAAGACGGCGGGCCGGGGCGGCAGGCAGCAGTCAGGGGGCGGAGCCTGAGACCTGAACACGCTGCACAGCATGGCCAGCGTCTGGACGTCACTCATCTGACTGTAGTGGTCCAACCTGAGGACGAACACACACACACACACACACACACACACATCAGGCAGCCGCACCCCGGCACACACACGTCCAGCTGGACAGCAGCGCTGTGTCTCACAGAGTCTCCAGCAGGTGGCGTCCAAACGGATGTCTGGCCCACGGAGTCTCGGTGTCCGGGTCTGGATCTGGACTCAGGTCCTCACTGGTGGCTGCAGAGGCCAGAGCCCACACCTGCACACAGGTACACACACAGGTACACACACACCTGCACACAGGTACACACACAGGTACACACACACCTGCACACAGGTACACACACACCTGCACACAGGTACACACACACCTGCACACAGGTACACATGGGGACACACACCGTCCCTCACACAGGGACACAGGCTCCGCCCTGTCCTACCTTGGCCACGTCTCGCCGTCCCGCCGCCAGAGCAGCCGCTCCGTTCTTCTGACACGTCTCCTGGACGTCCTTCACATTGAGACTGAAGGAGAAAAAAAACACAAAGGTGCATGTCCCTCAGAGTGTCCCTCAGAGTGTCCCTCAGTGTCCCTCAGAGTGTCCCTCAGAATGTCCCTCAGTGTCCCTCAGAGTGTCCCTCAGTGTCCCTCACAGTGTCCCTCAGAATGTCCCTCAGTGTCCCTCAGAATGTCCCTGTGTCCCTCACAGTGTCCCTCAGAATGTCCCTCAGTGTGTCCCTCAGTGTCCTTCAGTGTCCCTCAGTGTCCCTCAGAGTGTCCCTCAGTGTCCCTCAGAATGTCCCTCAGTGTCCCTCAGAATGTCCCTCAGTGTGTCCCTCACAGTGTCCCTCACAGTGTCCCTCAGAATGTCCCTCAGTGTGTCCCTCACAGTGTCCCTCACAGTGTCCTTCAGTGTCCCTCAGAGTGTCCCTCAGAGTGTCCCTCAGAGTGTCCCTCAGAAAGTCCCTCAGTGTCCCTCAGAATGTCCCTCAGTGTCCCTCAGAGTGTCCCTCAGTGTCCCTCACAGTGTCCCTCAGAATGTCCCTCAGTGTCCCTCAGAATGTCCCTCAGTGTCCCTCAGAATGTCCCTCAGTGTGTCCCTCACAGTGTCCCTCACAGTGTCCCTCAGAATGTCCCTCAGTGTGTCCCTCACAGTGTCCTTCAGTGTCCCTCAGAATGTCCCTCAGTGTCCCTCAGAATGTCCCTCAGTGTGTCCCTCACAGTGTCCCTCAGAGTGTCCTTCAGTGTCCCTCAGTGTGTCCCTCAGAGTGTCCCTCAGAGTGTCCCTCAGAGCGTCCCTCAGAGCGTCCCTCAGAGTGTCCCTCAGAAAGTCCCTCAGAGTGTCCCTCAGTGTCCCTCAGAGTGTCCCTCAGTGTCCCTCAGAGTGTCCCTCAGAGTGTCCCTCAGAAAGTCCCTCAGTGTCCCTCAGAGTGTCCCTCAGAATGTCCCTCAGAGTGTCCCTCAGTGTCCCTCACAGTGTCCCTCAGAATGTCCCTCAGTGTCCCTCAGAATGTCCCTCAGTATCCCTCACAGTGTCCCTCAGAATGTCCCTCAGTGTGTCCCTCACAGTGTCCTTCAGTGTCCCTCAGAGTGTCCCTCAGTGTCCCTCAGAATGTCCCTCAGTGTCCCTCAGAATGTCCCTCAGTGTGTCCCTCACAGTGTCCCTCAGAGTGTCCTTCAGTGTCCCTCAGTGTGTCCCTCAGAGTGTCCCTCAGAGTGTCCCTCAGAGCGTCCCTCAGAGCGTCCCTCAGAGTGTCCCTCAGAAAGTCCCTCAGAGTGTCCCTCAGTGTCCCTCAGAGTGTCCCTCAGTGTCCCTCAGAGTGTCCCTCAGAGTGTCCCTCAGAAAGTCCCTCAGTGTCCCTCAGAGTGTCCCTCAGAATGTCCCTCAGAGTGTCCCTCAGTGTCCCTCACAGTGTCCCTCAGAATGTCCCTCAGTGTCCCTCAGAATGTCCCTCAGTATCCCTCACAGTGTCCCTCAGAATGTCCCTCAGTGTGTCCCTCACAGTGTCCTTCAGTGTCCCTCAGAGTGTCCCTCAGTGTCCCTCAGAATGTCCCTCAGTGTCCCTCAGAATGTCCCTCAGTGTGTCCCTCACAGTGTCCCTCACAGTGTCCTTCAGTGTCCCTCAGAGTGTCCCTCAGAGTGTCCCTCAGTGTGTCCCTCAGTGTGTCCCTCAGAGTGTCCCTCAGAGCGTCCCTCAGAGCGTCCCTCAGAGTGTCTCACATGTATCCGTCCCCCAGACTCTTGTGGACGGGCAGCAGGCAGGACGTCTCCTGGATGATGACTTTTCCCGCCAGTTTGATGGGACGATTCCCGAAGTCCGAGCCGTCCCGCTTCGTCTTGAAGCGGCGCGATTTCTGGCAGACGGGGGGCAGAGGGGGGGGGGGGGGGGGGGGGGGGGGGCAGAACGGGGGGGGGGGGGAGGGGGAGGGGGGCAGAAGTGGGGGGGGCCCGGCCCACCTGATTAAAAGTGGACGATGTTCACACAGCGAGACGCTGCCGGCTTCAGGCTGACCTCTGAGACTCTTCCTCCTCCTCCTCTTCCTCACTGTAACACTCCTCCTCCTCTTCCTCACTGTAACACTCTTCCTCCTCTTCCTCACTGTAACACTCCTCCTCCTCTTCCTCACTGTAACACTCCTCCTCCTCTTCCTCACTGTAACACTCCTCCTCCTCTTCCTCACTGTAACACTCTTCCTCCTCTTCCTCACTGTAACACTCCTCCTCCTCTTCCTCACTGTAACACTCCTCCTCCTCTTCCTCACTGTAACACTCTTCCTCCTCTTCCTCACTGTAACACTCCTCCTCCTCTTCCTCACTGTAACACTCCTCCTCCTCTTCCTCACTGTAACGCTCTTCCTCCTCTTCCTCACTGTAACGCTCCTCCTCTTCCTCACTGTAACGCTCCTCCTCCTCTTCCTCACTGTAACACTCCTCCTCCTCTTCCTCACTGTAATACTCTTTCTCCTCTTCCTCACTGTAACACTCTTCCTCCTCTTCCTCACTGTAACACTCCTCCTCTTCCTCACTGTAACGCTCCTCCTCCTCTTCCTCACTGTAACGCTCCTCCTCCTCTTCCTCACTGTAACACTCTTCCTCCTCTTCCTCACTGTAATACTCTTTCTCCTCTTCCTCACTGTAACACTCCTCTTCCTCACTGTAACACTCTTCCTCCTCCTCCTCCTCACTGTAACACTCCTCCTCCTCCTCTTCCTCACTGTAACACTCCTCTTCCTCACTGTAACACTCCTCCTCCTCTTCCTCACTGTAACACTCCTCCTCCTCCTCCTCACTGTAACACTCCTCCTCCTCCTCTTCCTCACTGTAACACTCCTCTTCCTCACTGTAACACTCCTCCTCCTCCTCCTCAGGCAGGCTGAGGTTCTGCTGGGTTCTGGGTCTGGGATCCGTTAGAGACCAGCTGACTGGTTGGAGGGTGGAACCCGGTGCAGGTGCAGCTGATGGTCCAGCAGGTGGCGGTGTGGAGGCTGGAGCCAAGCTTCAGGCCTTCAGAGACCAGGACCTGAACCAGGTCTACATATCCCTGACTGGACTACCTGGTGGACCCTAGCTGGATTAGCTGGACCACCAGACCATCCTGGTCCACTGCTGGACCACCAGACCACCTGGTCCACTGCTGGACCACCAGACCATCCCGGTCTACTGCTGGACCACTTGACTACTGCTGGACCACCGGACCATCTTGGTCCACTGCTGGACCACCAGACCACCTGGTCCACTGCTGGACCACCAGACCATCCCGGTCTACTGCTGGACCACTTGACTACTGCTGGACCACCGGACCATCCTGGTCCACTGCTGGACCACCAGACCACCTGGTCCACTGCTGGACCACCAGACCATCCCGGTCTACTGCTGGACCACTTGACTACTGCTGGACCACCGGACCATCTTGGTCCACTGCTGGACCACCAGACCATCCTGGTCTACTGCTGGACCACCTGACTACTGCGGGACCACCGGTCCACTGCTGGACCACCAGACCACCTGGTCCACTGCTGGACCACCAGACCATCCCGGTCTACTGCTGGACCACTTGACTACTGCTGGACCACCGGACCATCTTGGTCCACTGCTGGACCACCAGACCACCTGGTCCACTGCTGGACCACCAGACCATCCCGGTCTACTGCTGGACCACTTGACTACTGCTGGACCACCGGACCATCCTGGTCCACTGCTGGACCACCAGACCACCTGGTCCACTGCTGGACCACCAGACCATCCCGGTCTACTGCTGGACCACTTGACTACTGCTGGACCACCGGACCATCTTGGTCCACTGCTGGACCACCAGACCATCCTGGTCTACTGCTGGACCACCAGACCATCCTGGTCTACTGCTGGACCACCTGACTACTGCGGGACCACCGGTCCACTGCTGGACCACCAGACCACCTGGTCCACTGCTGGACCACCTCACTGGACCATCCAGAGATGACTGTGACGTCTGGTTCTTACAAGACTGATTGAAACAACAAGATGAGGTTAAAAAGAAAGAAAGAAAGAAACTAAGAAAGGTAGTCCCGGTCCAGAGAGGTGGTCCCGGTCCAGAGAGGTGGTCCCGGTCCAGAGAGGTGGTCCCGGTCCAGAGCACTGTGGCCCTTCTGTGACTGATCCAGGATTCTATTAATTAGTATTTATCGTCACACCGCTCAGTAAGTTTCACCTTCTGAAGAACAAACTCAGAGGTCAGAGGTCATGAGTTTCTCTCCTGTCTCAGACACTCAACACTCTTCCTCATGACGGTGTGTGTGTGTGTGTGTGTGTGTGCGTTTGCTTTTCCACCTGGAGTCTGATGGAGCCGGGTGGAGTCGCCGTGTGAACGGGTTAGTCTGAGTCGATTAACAGCTGATGAGCTGGATTAGAGCGCAGTGCCGTCCGGACGGCAGACTCACCTGCATGACATCACAGGTTCACCTGGATGACGTCACAGGTTGACCTGTATGATGTCACAGGTTGACCTGTATGATGTCACAGGTTCACCTGCATGACGTCACAGGTTCACCTGGATGATGTCACAGGTTGACCTGTATGATGTCACAGGTTCACCTGGATGACGTCACAGGTTGACCTGTATGATGTCACAGGTTGACCTGTATGACATCACAGGTTGACCTGGATGACATCACAGGTTTACCTGTATGATGTCACAGGTTGACCTGGATGACGTCACAGGTTTACCTGTATGATGTCACAGGTTGACCTGGATGATGTCACAGGTTAGTGGAGGTTAGAAGCTGCAGCGGCAGTTCAGTCAGTGTTGGGAGGAAACATGGCGGGAGGCGGGGCAGATGTGACTCCGCCCCAAAACGATCCTGGAGGACGTGTCAACCAGAGGGCTGAGCGACCCGCACTGCTCGCCGGTCTGAAACAGGATTTGAACCGGCAAACCAGAGAACACAAGCTGACTTCTCGAAGCTCACCAAAACCTTGAGCTGGTTTGAACCGGTTACAGGTTGGTGTGGACTGGCGTGGACTGGTTTAAGCAGGTGTGAACTGGTTTCAGACTTGTTTAAACTGGTAAGGACTGGTTCTTACTGGTTTAAGCCTGGTGTGAACTTGTTTCAGACTTGTCTGGACTGGTCTGAACTGGTACAGACTGGTTTGTACTGGTTTCAGACTGGTTTGGACTGGTTTTTGACTAGTCTGAACTGGTGTGGACCAGTTTGGACTGGTTTCAGACTGGTTTGAACTGTTTTCAGACTTGTCTGGACTGGTCTGATCCAGTATGGACTGGTTTGTACTGTTTCAGACTGGTTTGTAATGGTTTCTTACTCGTCTGGACTGGTCTGAATCAGTATAGACTGGTTTCAGTCTGGTGTGGACAGGTTTTAGACTGGTTTGAACTGGTTTCAGACTTGTCTAAACTGGTCTGAATCGGAATGAACTCCTTTCAGACTGGTATGACCTGGATTAAGAGGTGTATGAACCGGTCTGAGCTGGTTTCAGACTGGTTTGAACTGGTTTCAGACTCATCTGGACTGGTCTGAACTGGTGTGGGCTGGTTTGTACTGGGTTCAGACTGGTTTGGACTGGTCTGAACTGGTTTCAGACTCGTCTGAACTGGTATGGACTGTCTTGTACTGGTTTCAGACTGGTGTGGACTGGTTTAAGGCTGGTTTGAACTGGTTTCAGACTGGTTTGTACTGGTTTAAGGCTGGTTTGAACTGGTTCCAGACTGATCTAAAACTGGGTGAGACTGGTTTTGTTTCGACAGGCTCATTACTGACTTCACTCGTGATGTGGGACAGATGTTATTTTCAGAAATTAAAAACGTCTCCCTTTCATCTTCCTGGAAAATGTGTCGAACATCTGGAGGGTGTGTCTTCTTTCTGTAGCCAATTAAAAGGTTTGAATGTTTTAGCCCCGCCCACTCGCCCATACAATTTCAACGTCGGAGCCTCCGAACACAAACTGCCTGTGGGCGGGTCTGTTAGTGCCGAGGCAGCAGCCAATCAGACATGCAGTTCAGCGGCATTAAAGCGACGTGAAAGCGACGTCGGAGAGCTCGGTACCGGCCAATCGTGAAGCGTTTGGACGGACCAGCGGCGGCAGGCAGAGATTGGAAGCTTCTGATTGGACGACAGTGAGAAGGAGGCGGGCAGACAATTGGCAGGAGAATAAAAACAAGAGAGGAGAGCCATCAGGAGGGCGGCCATTTCCGTCACCACGACAACCACACACCACGCTTCGTCACCATGGCAACAACCCCAGCATGGTGTCAGATCACCATGAAAACAAGTTAGTAACTGATTACTTGAGTAACTGAAACGAGGACTAGCTTCACTATCGGCCTCGTGCTGAAGTGAATTCCACATTCCTGAGGAGGAGAACCGGCAATCTGAACCATCTGAGTCCCACGAGCTAGCATTAGCATTAGCATTAGTGTCTTTACATAGCGGTCAGCTTTCTAAGAGCTGTCGGTCCGCAGGCAGAAGATCTCAGCTGAGTGTGGCCCTTCAGCGAACACCACATTATAGAGCAGCTTCCTCCTCTGACATCCAGAGTGTGTGTGTGTGTGTGTGTGTGTGTGTGTGTGTGTGTGTGTGTGTGTGTGTGCGCCTCACCCTCTC
>NC_043745.1:40900825-40903325 GCF_902148845.1 Salarias fasciatus | reverse complement strand
CAGAGGGTTGTGTTGGGGTGTAGCAGAGGGTTGTGTTTGGGTGTAGCAGAGGCTTGTGTTGGGGTGTAGGGTTGTGTTGGGGTGTAGCAGAGGGTTGTGTTGGGGTGTAGGGTTGTGTTGGGGTGTAGGGTTGTGTTGGGGTGTAGCAGAGGGTTGTGTTGGGGTGTAGCAGAGGGTTGTGTTGGGGTGTAGCGGTGGGTTCTCCGGGTTCTGTCACCTGGTAGGAGCCGTAGGTGTTGGTGACCCGGGGAAAGGCCTGCAGGGCCGGAGCCACTGGGTTGGAGAGCACGAAGGGCCCCGAGGCCGGACTCTCCTCCTGAGTCTGAGGGGGGACAGCAGAGTCAGGGTCTGGATCAGGGTCTGGACCAGGACCGGGACCGTGTTCCTCACCATGTCAGACTCCAGGCAGGACACTAGCTGCCGGACACACGGTTCCAGGCAGTTCTGGTTTCTCTTCACCTTCTGCAGAGACGTGTCCCTGAGGGTCTGAAACAGACGGTCCGGATGTGGTCTGAGACAACCCAGTCCAGGCTGTCCTCAGTCTGTCCTCAGTCTGCTGAACGATACCGCAACTACAGAGGACCGCCTGAAAATCCAGAGCAGGACTGCAGACAGACTGGACATCCAGAGGACGCACTGGACTGGACACTAAAGACGTAATGGACATGATGGACTGGACGCTACAGGCTGAAGACACAATGGACACGATAGACTATCAGCTACAGACTTAGAACCAATTGTCCCTAACTCGTCAGAGTGAAGACTGAGGGACAGTGAGGACAGACGGAGGGACAGTGAGGACAGACTGGACAGGCCATCTGCTGCTGAGGGACGCTCAGGAACCTTCTGGATCTTGGTCTTCATGGCGGACGGGATGGTCGTCGGGGAGACGAACTGGAAGGTGGGCGGGGCGTTGTTGGGGTACTGGGCGGGGAACTTGACCACCAGCTGAACCTGATGGGGGCCGAAGTGGGCGGAGACAACGCAGCTGTGGTTCAGGGCGTCCATCTGCAGACAGGAAGTGGTCATCGGCCAGAGTCAGTCCAGGAGATGGCGCCGCGATGTCCGTCCTCTAACCGACCCGTCATTAACTAACCATCTCTAACTGACCCATCTCTAATGACCCGTCCCTAACCAACCCGCCTCTAATCGACCCATCTAACTGACCCACCACTAACTAATATCTAACTGACCCATCTACAACTAACCCATCTCTGACCCGGCACTACTAACCATCTCCAGCTGACCCATCTCTAACTGACTTGCAAATAACCAACCCGTCTCTAATTAACCTGTCTCTAATCGACCCGTCTCTAACCGACCCATTCCTAACCCATCCGTCCCTAACTGACCCATCCCTAACCCACCCGTCTCTGACCTGTCCCTAACCGACCCGTCCCTTACCAACCCATACCTAACTGACCCATCAATAACCGACCCGTCTATACTGTTAGCAGTGTTAGCACTGCTAGCATAGGGCTGTGTGTAGAGCTGCTCCCAAAACGGCTTTAATCGTCCAAAAGCTCATTAGTTTCAGCAACATGTCCTCCTGGTCCCTCAGCCTGTCCTCCTCCACAGCCCGGGTCCAGATATGTCATATATGCAGATATATGTTCGGTGAATGCAGCGTGTCTAGATACGTACGTCTAGAAATCTATGTCTATAGATCTATGTCTCCAGAGCTACGGAAGTCACATTGTTGTTTTGACTGCCGAGCCGCGAGGCCCTAGCGGCTTGGCGGTGAAATTCCAGAGGAGGGCGTTCCCTTGACGCAGAAGCAAGATACGTTCAGTAGCGGCGTAGGGCTGCCGCCGTAGGAACGCCGTCGTGGTGACGGGGGAGCATACTGAGGCCTCAACTGACCCCTTCCTAACCGACCCATCTCTAACAGCCCATCCCTAACCAACCCGTCTCTAATGGCCCATCCCTAACCAACCCGTCTCTAACTGACCCGTCCCTAACCGACCGGTCTCACCTCTACGTTGACGTTCCTGATCTGCAGGTTGACCAGGGAGAACTCCTGCTGCAGGGTTTGAGCCAGACCAGAACCTGCTGCAGGGTCCTGAAGACCTGCCGAGCCCAGAGAGGGTTCCAGATCTGCACCCAGAGGTCAGAGGTCAAACTCCAGAGCAGCTGTGAGGAGGCTCTTCAGCAGAGGACGTCTCACCCTGCAGCAGGTCCGCCGAAGGCCCCGTCCCCGTCTGTCCCTCCGGCTCCGGAGACAACAGAGACTTCTCTGACTCCACGGCCAGGGACAGTCCGTCCATCAGGTCCTCCACCACGTCTGAGACGCAGAGCTGCGGGGAGGGTGAGCAGGAGGAGTGAGCAGGGAGCATGAAGAGTGAGCAGGAAGCAGGGAGAGTGAGCAGGAAGCAGGGAGAGTGAGCAGGGAGAGCGAGCAGGAAGCAGGGAGAGTGAGCAGGGAGAGTGAGCAGGAAGCAGGAAGAGTGAGCAGGGAGAGTGAGCAGGAAGCAGGAAGAGTGAGCAGGAAGCAGGGAGA
>NC_043745.1:40775825-40895825 GCF_902148845.1 Salarias fasciatus | reverse complement strand
TGACAGGTGAAGGGGTGAGAGAGTGGCAGGGTGAGGGACAGTAAGACAGAGTAAGTTTCTGCTCAGTCTTCTCTCATTGTGTGTTTGGGTGTTTTCAGGTGTTTTCAGGTGGTGTCAGGTGTTGTGGTGTGTTCAGGTGCAGTGGTGCGTTCAGGTGTTTTCAGGTGGTGTCAGGTGTTGTGGTGCATTCAGGTGTTGTGATGCATTCAGGTGTTTTCAGGTGGTGTCAGGTGTTGTGGTGCGTTCAGATGGTGTCGGGTGTCGTGGTACGTTCAGGGATAGTGGTGCGTCCAGGTGTTTTCAGGTGGTGTCGGGTGTCGTGGTGCGTTCAGGTGCAGTGGTGTGTCAGGTGTTGTGGTGTGTTCAGGTGTTTTGGTGCCAGGTGTCTGGTGCAGTGGTGCGTTCAGGTGTCGGGTGTCGTGCATTCAGGTGTTTTGGTGCCAGGTGTCTGGTGCAGTGGTGCGTTCAGGTGTCGGGTGTCGTGCGCTCAGGTGTTTTGGTGCGTTCAGGTGTCTGGTGCAGTGGTGCGTTCAGGTGTCGGGTGTCGTGCGCTCAGGTGTTTTGGTGCGTTCAGGTGTCTGGTGCAGTGGTGCGCTCAGGTGTCTGGTGCAGTGGTGCGTTCAGGTGTCTGGTGCAGTGGTGCATTCAGATGTCTGGTGCAGTAGTATGTTCAGGTGTCTGGTGCAGTGGTGCGTTCAGGTGTCTGGTGCAGTAGTATGTTCAGGTGTCTGGTGCAGTGGTGCGTTCAGGTGTCTGGTGCAGTGGTGCGCTCAGGTGTCTGGTGCAGTGGTGCGTTCAGGTGTCTGGCCTCACCCTGACAGCACAGCATGGGAGCCCAGACAGTTGACAGACATGGCGGTGGCCTGAAAGCACAGATCGCAACTTTCATTAGTTCTGTTATGACGGCAGCGCAAAACCATGGCAACAACAGGCGGCCATCTCCATGGTAACCAGGGCAGGTGACGTCAGAGGAGGTCTGATTGACGTTCACCAGCAGACTTTTTCAACTCGTCTCTCTCTAGTTGTCTTTCTCGGCTGTAAACGCTCCCAGTTCCCAGGATGCATCAGTAACAGAGTTCCTGCAGATTTATTTATTCAGCTGATTCATCGCGAGCAGCAGCAGCTGCTGGAATGTCGTTCTGATACTCTCCCTTCACTTCTGCGTGCTTGTTTGATTTCCAGGATTTTCCCGGGAATCTACTCTTTGGCGGGGTTAATTGTTTTACTTTTTTGCAGGGTTTTCGCGGGAACACCTGCGCGTCACGCGCACGCAGACGTACCTGTGCGTCCCTGAACTCCACCACCACATTCTCGCTGCTCCAGCGCGCCGCCATCTTTGCTTCTTCTCCGGCAACAACACCACGTGACCCGGCGGTGACGTCACGGTGCGTTCAGAGACATCTGGGGAAAACTGCCGTCAGCGTCTCCTGTGGAGAAAGTGGGGAGTGTGTGTGGAGAGGAACGATTCTCCAGATGAACCACAGCAGTTCCATCAGAACCTTCACACAGAGGAAGGTGGAGAATAACAAAGTTCACTGTGGAGCTCCAGGACGCTGCTCTGATGGGGCTCTGGGTAGACCCTGCAGACGGCGGCCATCTAGTGGAGGTGTCCCTCCCTCCCTCCCTCCCATGGCACGTGGAAAAAATGCTTTCTTCCTAATGGGGCATTCACACCGGACGCGTCGCGGGCGTCGTCGACGCTCGGGACGCCTCGAAGCTGACGCTTGTGACGCTTTAAACACGACGCTTGACACCGGGTGGTCACAAAGCTCGCGACGCTCTTGATACACGTCAGTTAATTGGTGCGCCGGAGGCTGATTTCTGTTTCCAGCTATGGCGGATCGCATCAGGAGAGCGGCTTGGCTTTATTTGTTAAATAAAGCTAGACCGCGTCGTCGTCGGAAAAGTCGCTATTGTCTGCTCTGCTCCTCTCTGCTCTGTCTGCAGCAGGGGGCGCTGCTGAGACTGACCGCTGTGAGCGCTTTGGGACGGGGAGGGGCTCACGCAGCACCTGCTGCTCATTGACGACAGCAGCGAGACGTCCTGTCACGTCTCCAGAGCACCAGAGAAGGTTGCTAGATTTGTCGCTAGTTGCTTTTGACAAAAAAACGTCGCCAAGAGGCTTTGGAAAGTCGCCAGATTTAGCGAGAAAGTCGTCAAGTTAGCAACACTGGCTGGTTGGCCCGCATCGGTGCTCGGATCACTCGTAGTGACGTAGCACCGGAGGGATCGTCTCTGATTGGTTGACGCTCAGCGGCAGCGCGTCGAAAGTTCAGTTTTCCCAACTCTCAAAAAGCGACGCTCACGACGCTCACGACGCTCCTGACGCCGGGGACGAGCGTCGTGGGGGTCGACGCTCGAAACGCTGGAAAAGCGACGCTCATGACGCTCCTGATGCGCCGCCCCGCCGCCCGCCGCTCCACGACGCTCGTCCACCATAGACTTTGCATAGAAAAGCGCCGCTCACGACACTTGCGACGCGTCCGGTGTGAACGCACCATAAGAGTGACAATAATTTCAGTGTCTTGCCCAGGTGTCTTTGGGCCAAGTGTATCTGTCTGCAGCCTGCAAGACGGAGGCGTGTCGTGTGGTGGGCGTGTCGTGTAGTGACGTCACTACACGACACGCCCACTCCACCGCGCTACCTGACACCCCTCAAAGCAGAAATGAAGTAAAAAAAGAAAAATGGCGGACCGTATGCAGACTGTGAGTGTCAGCGTATTTTATTTATTTATAGTTGTAGCAAGTAAGATTTATCAATTGCATGAAACAGAACCAGGCCAGCCTGTTGGTGAGGAAACTCAGGAAACTTTTAGAGGGGGTTAACGTTATTTGCCTGTTTGATAAGTGACAAAATGTTATTTGTTTTATGCTACTTAAAAGGGGTGGCTTAAGGAGGTGAGTCTAAGCTAACGCCAGTCGGTGTTGTAACATAGCGAGCAGAAACACATTTTTCTCAGCGTGGTCCAGTGCAGCAGTTTAAAATGATTAATAGCATCATATCAGTAATTATTATCACCAGCTGGAGGGTGACATAAGCTGGCCCTATCAGTGAATTGACAGCTTGTCTGCAAGCATTTGTGATGTTAAAGTTGTTCATATTTACAGTCAGTCGTGTACTTCCTACAGTCACAAAAGTTACAGTTTAATTAATAAATGCACATGACCCTGAACAGATGAGACATATTTCAATGTGTACTGCGACATCTAATTGAAAACCTTTAATGTTTGTTCTTTTCTGACAGTGAATAGAAAATGATGGAGGAAACAGCGGCGAGGCTCGGATCAGAGGAGGCAGCAGTGAAGCTCCGAGCGTTCAAGAGAACAGTGGAACGAGCCCTGTCCTCTGAGGCTGGAATGGCTTCACAGCCAATAATGTGTAAAATAAAATGTGAGACGCTTTGAAATGTTTTATTTTTTTTTATATTTATTATACATTATGTTTGTGTAGAACATATTCAGTTTCTACATTTCACAGAGCCATTCACATGACATGACATCAAAAAACACATGTTCATAAAGTACCAGATTACACATGAATGTGATAAGATCTCCCTCTTCACTGCAAACACATTTGACAGACCAGAAACAGCAGTAATGAACGGCTGCTTGTCACAGAACGGCCAAGACGGAGGAGGGAGATGCACAAAGTTATCACAGCGTGTGGTCTGTGTGATTCGTGATGTGAGTGATGGGTGTAGGAGTGTACGTGGTGTTGCAGGGTGGACTAAAGGAATCAGAATTCCAAACAAAGTCCAAGAGGTGTTGCAGGTAAAGAGAGGACCAGCAGCTGAGCTCCAGGAGAGGCCCACAGCCTCCCAGAGCCCAGGGTGTGCCCATGCTGCTGACGACCCTGCTGAGGTCAAGAGGTGAAACATGGGAGCAAGGGGGGGTCACACTGCTCTCTCCTCAGGAGCCTACAAAGTGGAGAATTCACAAATGAATTCTCCATTAAAGATGAATAAAATTACTGTCATCACACATTCTTTTACTTATTTAATTTTAATGTTTTTTCTTGTAGCAGTCAAAGAAAATTCCCACCTCAATCCCTATTGATTAATGGAAATTACATTTTTCAGAGTCTGAAGTAATGCAAACTGTTTTAGGCTATTTTGCTGCTTTAATGCTCATTAAATCCTGCCTCAAAAATTCTTTTCCCACTTAGATAATAATAATAATAATAATAATAATAATAATAATACTAACAACAACGACATCTGTACGCTTTTGAAAACATTCATTATAGGGCAAAGAATGCACAAGCAAACCGTAGAATTTTGTGCAGCTGGAAAACGTTCAAACTGTTCTCCAAGTGTTTCTGCCTGCTGCCTGCAAGAGAGAGGCTGTCGTGTAGCGCTGTAGTGGGCGTGTCGTGTAGCGGTGTAGTGGGCGTGTCGTGTAGCGGTGTAGTGGGCGTGTCGTGTAGCGCTGTAGTGGGCGTGTCGTGTAGCGGTGTAGTGGGCGTGTCGTGTAGCGCTGTAGTGGGCGTGTCGTGTAGCGCTGTAGTGGGCGTGTCGTGTAGTGCTGTAGTGGGCGTGTCGTGTAGCGCTGTAGTGGGCGTGTCGTGTAGCGCTGTAGTGGGCGTGTCGTGTAGCGCTGTAGTGGGCGTGTCGTGTAGTGACGTCACTACACGACACGCCTCCGTCTTGCAGGCTGCAGACAGACCCTTCTGCCCCCGGTGGACGGACTGAGCATGGCAGCCGCCTCCACTTAGAGATGTTCCGATACCGTTTTTTGCCTCCCGATACCGATTCCGATACTTTTACTGTTGGTATCGGCCGATACCGAGTACCGATCCGATACCAGTATATTATAAAATATCACCAGGCCTCGCCTGCAGGACTGTCACATGATCATCACGGTGGTGAGGCCCGGCTCAGGTTAAACTCCCTAAAACATGAATCAATACAGCAAATTCAAGCCGTGTATTTTTAAATAGAACAGTATAAAAAACAGCAGTGCAAATGCAACTGAACTAAATCAGTCTAGGAATAATCATTTTCAATAACTTAAAGTGCAGCCCTGATATTTTTAGATTAAGAGGGAATTTAAATAGAACAATATTAAACAGTAGTGCAACGACAACTTAAATAAATCTGGGAATATATGTTGTTGCATTTTTAAATAAAAGTACAGACACAATATTGTAAAATGAAGGCATTTAGATAAAACAGTATAAATAACAGTAGTGCAACAGTAACTTAATAAACAAATCTAGAAATATTTATTTAATTAGGGTGCAAACATAACAGTAAAATGAACAGGGAGTTTAAATAGAACAGTAAAAAAATAGTTCAACAGCAACTTAAAAGATTACTTTCCAAAATGTTACAGTCCAAAACCAACCTATGCAGTCACATTCAAAAGATAAAAATCCAAAGAGCAGAAGCTGCTCTCTGAACAAAAAAATAGGTTTCTTTAACGGGCGCTGTCCATCAGTCATGTGATCCGTTCCTCTTCTCAAAAACAGCAGCTGCAGCGCAGCGGCAAAGAACTGTCAGAGCTAACGGCCAGCAGATGGCGGTAGTGCGGCCAACCGGCTGCAAGCTGCCATAAAGCATTACAGAAGAAGAAGTGTCAGTGCTAACGGAGCTAAAGGAGCTAAAGGAGCTAACGGAGCTGACCAGTAAATAGATTACTAATGTAATTACTGACGTGGTCTCGGATCGGTGCCCGGACTCCAGGACTCGCCGATACCGATACCAGCATTTTCGGCAGTATCGGCGCAATTTCCGATCCTGGTATCGGAATCAGAACAACTCTACCTCCACTGGTGTGTGAAGGAGTGTGTTGTACGTTTGCTTTTAACAAGAGCGTCTGCTAAATAGAATTATCATTAAAGAAATGTCTGTAATCAACACTGCTGTTGTCGTTGCGTTACAGCTGCCAGGATTGATACTGCTTCAAACACGATCAACACCATGAAGAAGAGCCTCAGAAGCAACATCTGTCTCTTTAAATCCGTCCACAGATCCACAAACCAACATCTGTCTCTTTAAATCCGTCCACAGATCCACAAACCAACATCTGTCTCTTTAAATCCGTCCACAGATCCACAAACCAACATCTGTCTCTTTAAATCCGTCCACAGATTTGTCTGGCCCGCCGCCGCTGTGCACCCGGGACAAGTCACACACAAGCCTGTCACATACCTGTCAATCAAAAAAGGGAAGGGGCGGGGCTAAAATAGCGCAACAACCAAAGAAAACAAGCATTGTTGTCACGTGAGTCTGCTGCTGTGTGCCGCTTAGAAGTGACCATAAATCCATCAGTTTTCAACTTCTGATCAAGTTTATTGTAAACATACATGGAGGACACACAGACATAAACAGAATGAAATGAAGTCATAAACTCTTCAGATTCTTATTGAGAGAATTGGTTTAAGGATGTATATTGTACTTGATTGCTGTTGTATGATTCTGATCAGCATTATTGTGATATCGTACTGTTATATCTATTATTATCACATGTTGCTATCACAGTTAGTAAAATATTTTTGTTATATTTAAATTTTATAATTGCTATTAAGACTATTATTGCCATTGTTATCTTTTAATCATCACAGTATTGCTGTTTCCATATTAATTATTATATTGCATTTTATTTTTATAACCTAACCTCACCCTGAAAACATGTATCAGCCATATAATAGTTAAAGGTGTAATACAACATTTTGATTTCCGGGTGGATCACCTAAATAACTGGTGGGTCTGTTTGTCAATCATTCTGACGAGCTGCTTTCGTAAGGCGGTTCTCCGTGCTCGCGCCCAATCAGCTTCTCCCTTTTGCGCATTCAGAGTGTTTATGTAGCCGGTGAGCTTCTGAGCTCGTACTGACCGATGGCCAGTCTGACATAATGAAACTGTAGCTGTTTCGGGAAAAAAAAGCTTTATTTATGAGCGAGGCGGATCGCAGAAACTGTAAACAGAGCCGTGCACGCCGGAGAAGAGGAGTTCGCGCTCGTACACTTCCGCGTTTTCTGGGAGAAGCAGGAGAGCCGGGCGGATGGTCTGGAGCATGGCGTTGTTCAAAAAGTGAGTAACAGACTTGGGGCTTCGTCTTTTCAAGAAAATGTTGTATTATACCTTTAAGACTAAGAAGCATTGTCATAATTTAGTTTTCTTTAAAGCAAAATAAAAGGAATCTTTTGGAAAGTCAAACTTCTTGTTTTTTTAATGCAAAGCACGAACCGAACCGAACCGAACCGGTAATCCCGAAACCGAGGTACAAACCGAACCGTGGGCTGACTGAACCGTTGCACCCCTAGACTGTCCACCAGCTATGCGAGTTTGGAAATGACCGACACTCAGTCTGCTCTTGAACGCACCTTTTGCCACGTGACCGCGGTCTCTCCTGTGATTGGTCGCCCGCCCCTCGATCACTGACCAAGATGGCGCCCAGCTTGGTGGAGCATGTTGTGGCGGACGCTGGAGCGTTTTTAAAAAAGGCTCCTCTACAGGTGAGACAGGGGGGAGGACAGGGGACAGGGGACCGGGACAGGGACAGGGGGGAGGACAGGGGACCGGGACCGGGACAGGGACAGGGGGGAGGACAGGGGACCGGGACCGGGACAGGGACCGGGACCGGGACCGGGACAGGGGGGAGGACAGGGGACCGGGAGCGGGACAGGAGGGAGGAGAGAGGGCTGGGACAGAGGGAAAGGAGGGAGGACAGGGGACCGGGACAGGAGGGAGGAGAGAGGGCTGGGACAGAGGGACAGGAGGGAGGAGAGAGGAAGGGGACCGGGACAGGAGGGAGGACAGCGGACTGGGACAGAGGAACAGGAGGGAGGACAGCGGACTGGGACAGAGGAACAGGAGGGAGGAAGGGGACCGGGACAGGAGGGAGGGGACAGGTGAGGGGGGAGGCAGGAGAGAGGAACAGGACAGAGGGTGAGGAGGAAGAGAGGACCGGGACAGGAGAGAGGGAGGAGAGAGGACTGGGACAGGTGAAAGAGTTGGACCTGGACCCTGGTCTTCACAGCTCCTCTTGTGCGTCTTCACGGTTCGGGTTGGTTGTTGTCTGTCCACTGAGTGAAGCTGTGAGGACGACCATCTGGGGACAGGGTCAGACGAAGCTGAGAGACAGTGGAGACCGCAGACAAAACCCTGTTCAGGACCGTCCTGGACCCGTACCCTTCAGGACCATCCTAGACCCGTACCGTCCTGGACCCGTACTGTTCAAAACGGTCCTGGATCTGTACCGATCAGGACCGTGCTGGACCCGTACTGCTCCCTGTGGAAACGCAGCTTTAACTGATCGATGTGTTCAAATGTGTGTGTGTGTGTGTGTGTGTGTGTGTGTGTGTGTGTGTGTGTGTGTGTGTGTGTGTTTCAGGACATTGGGAGGAATATTTACACTCTGAGGGACGTTGTGGATGAAATTCGTGACAAAGAGACGAGAAGAAGTCTGAGCTTCTTACCGTACCGGCTGACCTTCAGGGAGCCCAACCCGGAACACATCAGACACGGTAACTAGCCTTAACTAGTCTTAACTAGCCTTAACTAACCCGGAACACATCAGACACGGTAACTAGTCTTAACTAGCCTTAACCAACCCGGAACACATCAGACACGGTAACTAGCCTTAACTAGTCTTAACTAGCCTTAACTAACCCGGAACACATCAGACACGGTAACTAGCCTTAACTAGTCTTAACTAGCCTTAACTAACCCGGAACACATCAGACACGGTAACTAGTCTTAACTAGCCTTAACCAACCCGGAACACATCAGACACGGTAACTAGCCTTAACTAGTCTTAACTAGCCTTAACTAACCCGGAACACATCAGACACGGTAACTAGCCTTAACTAGTCTTAACTAGCCTTAACTAACCCGGAACACATCAGACACGGTAACTAGCCTTAACTAGTCTTAACTAGCCTTAACTAACCCGGAACACATCAGACACGGTAACTAGCCTTAACTAGTCTTAACTAGCCTTAACTAACCCGGAACACATCAGACACGGTAACTAGCCTTAACTAACCTTTACACGAACACTAAGGAACTTTTCAACCTTAATAAAACATTTTCACGTCTTCTGTGACGACACATCGACCTCCAGCAGCTGAACGAGCCTCTGTCGGCTGAGGCCGTCGGTGTTGCTCCACCTGGACGGAGCAGCGGTGAGGAGGGTGGCAGGAACCCTGCTCACTGAAACACTCCACATGTGAGGACTGCTTCACGGCGTGCGTCACGTCACGATGGAACATTGCTTATCCTTTAGACTCTATCGGATCTTTCAGCGGCCTCCGCTGTGGCGACCTGGGAGGACGACGACCCTCGTAGTCCTGGAACCTGGCAGGCCGAGATCTCTGTCGCTTGGGCCTCACATTAGGGAAGAGCTCCTCGTCCGAGTACATCTTGAACGTTGAATCCGGGTCGAAGGACCAAATGTAAATGAGATAAGGTGGAGTAGCGCAGTTGGTTGGGGTTGATCCAGCATTCTAGATGGGTGTCGGTAAGAACACAGGAGGGAGGTTTACTGATCTTCAAAGGTGTTTATTCTTGATGGCCGTGAACACCTATCAGTTTTCGGTCATTCGCTGTGGATCCGAGGCATCAACAACGAGCGCGCACGTCTGTAAGGTGAGGCAGGAAAGGTGGAGGAAAAGCCAGGCTCACAAGAACAGTAATTTAGGCTAATCTGAAGGAGCAGGGTCTGCTCGGCCACACGCTCCGCTGAGCATTCTAACGCCACAGCTGATGACACGACGTCCTCTCCGGCTGCCGGGAACCAACCCGGACGCTCCCTGAACCCAGCCTTTTACACAGCCGCCATTAGATTCATCACCTCGTCGCTATCCGTCCTTCGAGACTGTCCTCCCCTAGTTAACGACCGCAGTGGTCGTTAATTCATGCCTCAAATTACGACCACGGGGTACGTTTTAAAATCAAGCGCCCCCTTTTGACTGTATGTGTGACACATTTTTAATTTCCCCTTCTCTGGAACCAGGCCTGTTTGACATGAGCGTTTCGAAACGTTCGTGTCAAACAGGCCTGGCTCCAGAGATGTGGAAGCCCGTTTGATCTGGTGCATACTCCCGCCGAGCAGATGTGCATATGAGACGGATGCGGCGGGTTATTGTGCATATGAGACCGCTGGTGTTCTTCGCACTACGATTCCCATGATTCTTTGCGGCCTGGTCACATGAGCACACCTCCGATTGCTTGTAGCTAAGCTAGTCGGTTCAAACAGAGCGGCAAACATGGAGCTTCAGGCACATTCTACACCTCGAACCTGTCAGTCACCATAATCACACAGTCTGTTGTTATTTAATGCAAAGAGGAGCATTTGTGGGCACTCATTAGTTAAAAAACAAAACTTCGTTCTTCAAGAAAAAAAATGCAGTCCGTGACGCACATCAGCTTCCGGGTCGGAGGTCAGAGTCCTTAACAACCGCGACTGGTTGTCAAGGACGCAGCGGAGCGGTAGCTCTGCAGAGAACGCTGTCAGGAGGCACGGAGGAACGAAAAACCGCAGATCACATCCATAACTGGAGTGAAACCTTAAAGACAGAGTATATCTGACTCAAGAGAAGCACTGTGCAAATTACAATACAGATATTTCTCCATTCTAGAGATTTGTTTTTTGTTTTGTTATTGTGGTTCATATTGTGGCTTCTGATCGGTTTCAGAAACTATTTCAAAGGTTTGGTTCTGTTTTGAAAATCAAACTGAAGTCATTCAATGCAGAGAATTGTATTTGCAGTCAAATGGAATTATTATTATTAAGTACAACTCACTCCGCTCTGTTCCCTCAAAAAAAACCCAAAAAAAACTCCAGTCCGTGGTGTCTGTGACATTATTTATACGGCCAATAGGGGGCGCTTGATTTTAAAGCGTACCCCGTGGTCGCAATTTGAGGCATGACCACTGTGGTCGTTTGAATTGGAGGACTTGTTGGTCCTTCTCACAGCCACTGCAAACAAATGTAGGGAGTTCAGTCCGACGGCACGCCACCGGGAGCCGCATTTCACCACGCCACGCGCTAGGCCTCATGGGAACTGTGGTATTCCTTCAGGCAAAACACTACCGCTTTGTCCACTGGCGCCGCCAAAATCAACCCAAACTGAAAGTTCCTTAGTGTCGCTTTAACTAACCCAGATCACATAAGACAAGGTAACTAGCCTTAACTAACCTTAACTAACCTGAAACACATCAGACATGGTAACTAGTCTTAGCTAGCCTTAACTAACCTTAACTAACCTGAAACACAGACATGGTAACTAGTCTTAGCTGGCCTTAACTAACCTTAACTAACCTGAAACACAGACATGGTAACTAGTCTTAGCTAGCCTTAACTAACCTTAACTAACCCAGAACACATCAGACACGTTAACTAACCTTAACTAACCAGTCATGGTCACCGCTCAGGTCCAGACTCGGGTTCTGGTCCAGACCCTGGACTCTGAAGGTTCCGTCTCCGGTTGTCTCTGCAGTGACGGAGTTCTCTAAGAAGACGGGGGACTACCCCAGCCTGTCGGCGACGGACATCAAGGTTCTGGCGCTGACGTACCAGCTGGAGCTGGAGCATGTGGGCTCGCAGCACCTGAAGACAGACCCGGAGGTCCAGGTACGGGCCGGCGCTCTGCGCCGCTGCCCCGACTTCCTGTCTCCGAGCCGCCGCCGCCCCAACTTCCTGTCTCTGCCCCTCATGAGCTCCGTGTGTTCCAGGTCAACGTCCTGAGCACACAGCGCCACCCGGAGGCCCCAGTCAACGTGGCAGGGTTCCACTTCCCCTCCAAGGTACTGACGTGTCGCATGGTGCCGTGCCGTTCCTCGTCGTGCCGCGCCGTGCCGTTCCGCGCCATGCCTTGCCGTGCCACGCCGTGCCGTTCCGCGGCGTGCCTTGCTGCGCCGCGCCTTGCCGTTCCTCGTCGTACCGCGCCTTGCTGTGCCGTTCCGCGCCGTGCCGCGCCTTGCTGTGCCGTTCCACGCCGTGCCGTGCCGCGCCGCGCCGTCAGCCTGGCCCTCCAGACGGTCTCTCCATGCTCAGGGCCTCATGGGGAAACAGTCTGGGACCGGCGGTTTGAATCTGACTTCTGCCCGGCAAACTTTGTGCCGGGCCAATCACAGCCCACAAGAGGCGGAGTTAGTGATGCATCATATTATCCCTCCGCCACATTATCCCACGCTACAGCGCCGCGCCGCGTCCCAGAAGCCCCGGTGTTACGACGGATCACCAGAACGCAGGAGCGCGCCACGGCGCTGGTGATTCGCTTCAGGTCGACGCTTCTAAATGGCGCGGCGCCGCGCTCCCGGTGTGCGTTGATTTCATGAACAAGACGCCGGCGCGGCGCTTAAGCTTCCGGTGGAATTTGGGGGTAAAATGGACGGAAAACTCCACGCCATGATCCCATGTTTTGGACTACAAAACGACTACAGCGGAGCGCTGCGTACGTCCTGTTGTCAGCCTCGTTTCTTGGATCGGTTCTCTCCGCTCAGTAGCCCCGCCTCTCGGTGCCAGTTTGAAACGCCGCCCCGATGGCGCCGTGCCAGACGTCTTTATATGTGTGGAACACATAAATGCAGTCAGTCTGGCAAGCCAGGCTACCGCACCGTGCCATACAGCGCTGTGCCGTACCGTGCCGCGCCGTGCCGTGGAGCAGCGCCGTGCCGTGCAGCACCGTGCCGTGGAGCAGCGCCGTGCCGTGGAGCAGCGCCGCTGTGCAGCGCCGTGGAGCAGCGCCGTGCCGTGGAGCGCCGCCGTGCCGTGCAGCGCCGTGCCGTGCCGTGCCGTGCCGTGCCGTGCCGTGCCGTGGAGCGCCGCCGTGCCGTGCAGCGCCGCCGTGCCGTGCAGCGCCGCCGTGCCGTGCCATCCCCGTCTCACCGCGGCTGCTCTGTCCTCAGAAAGCCACAGACGCTCCCAGTGTCCGCCGCCAGCAGACAGCGGCGGGAAGCGAGACAGACGGCGAGCAGTTCAACAGCTTCCTGTTCTGGAGGGAAGCTCCGCCCCCATTGGATGACGAGCTGCTGCGTTTACTGGTGAGCCTCAGGGTTTCCCCAGAAAACCTGCTCAGCCTGGTGTTGGACTGCTGGAGGAGCCCGCCGTGTTTATGGAAAAAAACAAACAAAAACAGTTAAAAGTTGACAGAAAATTTGAAATTATGACGACTTTGTGTTATTGTAGCATTTATTAACATTACTTAAATGCAGAGTCTTACAGAGAGCCACAGCCTTAAAATAAAGTTTTAACAACCAGCCTCGTGGGGACATTTTTTGGGTCCCCATGAGGGGAAACTGTTTTCTGGACCATGTTGTTACTGAAAAAAGTCAAAGTGCAAAAACATTTCTTTAGGGCTACGCTTTGTTTTGGTGTGGGTTAGGGTAATGGGAGTCAATGGAAGGTCCCCACGAGGATAGAAAGACAAATGTGTGTGTGTGTGTGTGTGTGTGTGTGTGTGTGTGTGTGTGTGTGTGTGTGTGTCTGTGTCTGTGTCTGTGTCTGTGTCTGTGTCTGTGTCTGTGTCTGTGTGTGTGTGTGTGTGTGTGTGTGTGTGTGTGTGTGTGTCAGGGTCCACTGGAGGACCTGAAGCCAGACGACTCTCAGACCGACAGCCAGCAGTTCAGCAGCTTCCTGTTCTGGAGAGAAGCTCCGCCCCCGTTGGACGACCAGCTGCTGCGTCTGCTGGTGAGTCCTCTGGAGGACACGCCCACTTGTCCTCTGTCTGTCCATCAGCTGCTCACCAGCTCGTCCTCACAGTCAGGAGGCGGAGCAACACCACAGCCGGGGGCGGAGCCTGGGAAAGACGAAGTCCAATCAGGTGAAGAGGAGGAGGAGCAGGAGGAGGAGGAGCAGGAGGAGGAGGAGCAGGAGGAGGAAGAGGATGGTGGAGGTTGGATCACTCCCAGTAACATCCGACAGGTGAAGATGGAGTCTTCTGATTGGGCGACTCCTGATGATGTCACAGTGGGCTGTCTGACCACGGACTTCGCCATGCAGGTGTGGTGTGTGTGTGTGTGTGTGTGTGTGTGTGTGTGTGTGTGTGTGTGTGTGTGCGTGTGTGTGTGTGTGCGTGAGAGAGAGAGAGAGTAAGAGAACACTCAGTCAGAACCTGTTGTAAATGAGCCGGTTCTGAGCGGTGCACCGTGGAATCGAACCGTGACACCAGTGAAGAGGCGCAGCCTTCAGGTTTATTCCTGTGTTTGTGTTTCCAGAACGTTCTCATCCAGATCGGCCTCCACGTTCTCTCTGTCAGCGGGCTGATCATCAAACAGGCCCGAAGTTACGTTCTCCGCTGTCACGCCTGCTTCAGGTTAGCTTCGCCCAGCTTCACCCCAACTTCAGTTAGACATCACTCCAGCTTCACCCCAACTTCAGTTAGACATCACTCCAGCTTCACCCCAACTTCAGTTAGACATCACTCCAGCTTCACCCCAACTTCAGTTAGACATCACTCCGGCTTCAGGCCAACTTTAACCTCACTCCAACTACAGGGCAACCTCAGTCCAGCTTCAGGCCGGCTTCAGTCCAACCTCAGTCTAGCTTCAGTCCAACTTCAGGCCAGCTTCACTCCTTTCAAAGCCAATAGGTGCGTTCACGATGGCAAAGCCAGAGGCAGACGGAGCTGGACGAAGCAGACGGCGCAGCCGTGGGGCGGAGTTATCAGTCTGCCTCCAAGTCGGACAACCCTATGTTCTCCATGTTGTCCATGTTGGTGTTTCTCATGACTCCACTGTGGGGGGTGTTTACAGGCCCGCCCCCCCCCCCCCCCCCCCCCCCCCCCCGGCCTGTGCCTCCTTGCCCCCCCTGGCTGTCAGAGGGGTAATTTTGTTTTTCTTATTAAAAACAAAAGAATTCATAATTTCTTTTGTGTGTCACATTGTGTTAATTCATATTCAGTTAACTGAAATAAATACAATTTAAAAAAAAAAAATAATTTTATGTTACGTTTTGGCTTCTGTCATGTGAAGCGTGCTGCTGCTGCGGACCAGGCGTCAAGGGGGGCAGACTGCCTCGCCCCCTCAGTCCAAAAAATTAATAAATAAAGTTTTCAGTCTATTTTGTGCTTAAAAAACAACAGCAAACTCCACTGGCTTGGTCAAATCAATATGAAGTGTTGTGCTATTCAAAATTCCAAAAAAAAAAAAAAAAAAAAGTGGAGACTCCAGCTCTACTAAGGTAAGGTTATCATTTGTTTTATTACTATTTGTGCTTTTTAGCAGTGTGATTAATGATCATATGTTGTTGGACACAGTAGAACAGGCCTCTGATCTGTGGATTCTGTCTTTGTGTTGCTCCGTTACTTTTTCGCCCCCCCCCCCCCCGGTTTGTAGCCGCTGCCCCCCCTCCCCCCTCTACACTGGGCTGGAGCCGGGACTGGGTGTTTATTTATGCAAATAAAGCGCGTTGTCATCAAACTGATGAGGAGAGGGCTGGGGTCCAATCCCCTGCCTGTATGAACCAGAGCGCTGGGCCAGGCAGGGTGAGTTGCTCTCCAGCAGCTCACAGCGGCTCCTCTGGGACCGATCTCGTTTGGGTCTCGCGAGTTTTCGATGCCCTACGTAGGTCCTACGTATCAGTGACGCCGGGCCACATCTGGGCGGGGCGGCTCAAAAGTCTTAAAGGTCTGCCTCTGGCTTTCTCATGTCGAACACACCTATTGTTAGTTGTTGGAAGGTGATGAATCGTGCCATGCTCTTTGACCTTTGACCTGGGGTTGTGAGTGACGTTGAGTGTTGTGTGGTTGCAGGACGACGAGCAACATGAGCAAAGTGTTCTGTCCTCACTGCGGGAATCAAACCCTGAAGAAGCTGGCGGTGACGGTGAACCAGGACGGCAGCACGCTGATGCACTTCTCCAAAAACCCCAAAGTGCTGAACCCCCGGGGGCTGCGGGTGAGCCAGCCCGCCAGGGGCTAACGCTAATGCTAACATGCACCAGGAGCTAATGCGTTAATGCTAACATGTACCAGGAATTAATGCTAGTGCACACCGTTAGCTAATGCTAATATGCACCAGGAGTTGATGCTAATGTGCTAATGCTAACAAGCTGCAGGACTAGAGAACTGGAGCCTTGTTGGACTCCACCCGCTGACCTCCACCCTTCTCCATCCTCTGCTGTGTGTGTGTGTGTGTGTGTGTGTGTGTGTGTGTGTGTGTGTGTGTGTGTGTGTGTGTGTGTGTGTGTGTGTGTGTGTGTGTGTGTGTGTGTGTGTGTGTGTGTGTGTGTGTGTGTGTGTGTGTGTGTTGCAGCACTCCCTGCCGCTGCCCCGCGGGGGGAAACATGCCGACAACCCGCAGCTGGTGGAGGACCAGCGCTTCCCGCAGCAGCGCCTGTCCAGGAAGGCTCGCCAGAAGACGGACGTGTTCGATCCCGACTACGCCGCCGGGGCGTCGCCGTTCTGCCTCAACGACGTGTGCAGCCGCGCCGCCCACCTGCACATCCGGGACGGGCGGAGCGGCGGCGGGCGGCGGCGCGCCAACCCCAACGCCGCTCGCAGCAAGTTCGTCAAGAAGTGACGTTGCCGTGGAGACGGGCGCGGTGGTGCAGCGGGCGGTCGGCAGTGACAACACAATAAATGATCTGACGTCGAGCTGCGATTGTCTGAGGACGTGTTTCTCTCCACGAGGACGAAGCCGATTGGTCGGGAGGCGGAGCTCCAGCAGCACCTGCTCTCTGATAGGCTGTCTAGGCAGAATCCGTGACCATGGGAACCAACAGGGGAACCAATCAAACCCTGAGAGCAGGAGGATGACTGACAGGCGGACGGGCTGGTTAGCAGGTCAACGGTTTGAGTGACAGGTTGGTTAGCAGGTCAACGGTTTGATTAACAGGTTGGTTAGCAGGTCAACGGTTTGATTAACAGGTTGGTTAGCAGGTTAACGGTTTGAGTGACAGGTTGGTTAGCAGGTTAACGGTTTGAGTGACAGACTCTTCAGAAAAGACGACTGAGAACAAATGACAGGAAACAGTTTCATGTATTTTTCTTCTGATGAAAAAACCCTCAAAACCCAACGTGTCACTCAGAAGGTCCAGACCCGGGCCTCAGTCCAGACCCGGGCCTCAGTCCAGACCCGGGCCTCAGTCCAGACCCGGGCCTCAGTCCAGAGGGGGGTCCAGGTCCCGGTCTGACTGCAGCTCTGCTGATTCAGCTCCTTCATCTGAACCTGGACCCTGCAGTGTTACTGGTCCCGGTCCCGGTCCCGGTCCCGGTCCGGGTGTGTCCGGCGTCAGGCTGCCGAGCTCGGCCAGGAGGTCCGGGTCCAGCGTCGCCGTCGGCAACGGTTCCGTTTCCCTCCGAGGAAGAAGAAAGTTCAGCGGCTCCAGAACCACGTCGACGTCGACCCGGAAGACAGAACCGAACCTCTGGAGCTGAGAGACAGACACCCCTACACACACACACACACACACACACACACACACACACACACACACACGCAGAGTGAGCGGGTGATGTGTGGTTGCTGGGGTGTGTGTGTGTGTGTGTGTGTGTGTGTGTGGTACCGGTGCACTGGGCGATGTGTGTGTGTGGGAACAGCAGCTGCAGGCAGCGGTTGATGAAGGGCAGCAGGTCTTCGGCGAACGACACACACATCTGGACGAAGACGTCCTGCTCCCTGCTGCTCAGAGCCGAGTGCTCGGCCCGGTGGAACAGCAGCAGCTCGCCGCACACCTGGACACAACAACACAACAGCTCACTGCACACCTGGAACACAACAACACAACAGCTCACTGCACACCTGGATACAACAACAACGACAACAGCTCATTGCACACCTGGAACACAACAACACAACAGCTCACACCTGGAACACAACAGGAGCCTCGTTTCCAAGGAAACGAGGCTCCTGTCAGTCAGTCACAGTGAAAACAGCCGGTCTGACTGACAGAGACATGCTGTTTACTGAACAGTGATTGAAGAGACTTCCTGTCTCACTGCGGTTCTCCCTGTCACTTCCTGTTTGTGGCCCCGCCCCCGCCTCACCGTGCACAGGGCGTCCTGCAGCTGCCGGGTGACGGTGTGGCCCAGGCCCAGCGGGCAGCACAGCCGCAGCTCGTTGAAGGCGTTCAGCACGTTGTTGAGGAAGCAGGCGAGCGGCGGGAAGTCCAGCAGGGCCATGGGGGGCTGCAGGGTCCCGGCCTGCGGCGCCGGGGCGGGCGGGGGCGCCGCGCCGCCCAGCGCGGCGGGCAGAGCGACCGGCGCGTACGCGCCCATGTCCTCCCGGAAGCGGTCGGCGGCGTCCCGCAGGGCGCGGCCGAACGCCTCGGCCGCCGCGGCGGAGAACAGCGGCGCCAGCTGGCCGCGGAAGTCGGCGCCCACGCGGCTGAAGGACAGGCCGAAGTACATGCACTGGCCCAGCAGCGAGTCCAGGCGGCCGCCGGCGCCGCGCCGCAGGTCGCGCTCCAGCGTGCGCAGGAAGTCGCGCACCCGCCGCGCCACCCAGCCCTGGAACACCCGGGCCTCGGCGCCCGCCGCGTCCTCGTCGGAGAACACGGCGCGGTACTGCGTGACCACGTCGAACAGGTGCACGCGGCACGCCTCCATGGTCTTGGTGACGTGCGCGTAGGGGTCGTCGTCGGGCACGGCGGCCAGCACCGAGTCCAGCCAGGAGCCGCGCGCCTGCAGGAACTTGACGCGCAGCTCCGCCTCGGTGAACACGTCCATCCGCCGCAGGAAGCCGATGACGCGCAGGCAGGCCGGCAGCGGCGCGCCGCAGCGCAGCGCCGCCAGCAGCTGGCCCAGCATCAGCTGGCTGGACTGCCGCACCTCCTGGACCATGGCCTGGGGGCGGAGGGCAGGGGTCAGGGGTCACGGCGGAGCGGCGACAGAACGAGGGGAGCGCCGGCGGCTCTGACCTGGACGACGGGCAGCGCGGCGTGCTTCCTCTCCAGCCGGCGGACGTACGCGGCGAGCTGCAGCGCCTCCTCGTAGTAGCCGTTCCTCACGCAGGTGTCCATCAGCTGGGGGATCTCCAGGACCTCCAGGATCTCCGTGTGCCGGTTCAGCGTCAGGCTGTTCATCCGGCGGGCCGCGCCGATCTGCTCCGCCTGCTGCACGAAGCCCCTGAACGCACCGCAGGGACGGGGTCAGTGAACGCACCGCAGGGAGGAAGGGTCAGTGAACGCACCACAGAGACAGGAAGGGTCCATTCAGTACAGTACATTCAGTAGTTACTACAGTGTGCCAGTACTTCAGTATCGATACACTCCAGGAACAATAGGCTACTTTAGTACAAGTACATTGTAGTTACAGAACTTAATCGCATAACATTGTAGTTACACAACTTTAGTTACAGTGTAGGTGCAGTACTTTAGTTCGATTGTATTCACAGTACTTTAGTTACATTGTCGGTACAGTACTCCAGTACTCTGAGGTCCCCCAGTCTTCATCACATCCAGCCCCCGGTACTCTCCTGAAGTAATCTATTACCGACCTGCACTTCTGCTCCAGGCCGGGCAGCTTGTCGAGCAGGCGGGACACGCTGCCCTCCACCCGGCCGAAGTCCCGGTAGATGTGCTCGGTGCAGTCGGCGGTTCGGATGAAGGTCTGGTAGTTGGAGAAGGCCAGCTCCCGGGTCTGCTGCAGGATCTGGGCCCGCTCCTCCTCCAGCCGCTCCGGCTCCCGGACCAGCTTCTCCAGGCCGAACGAGCTCAGCTCGGACAAGTAGGCCGTGAAGTCCGGGTGGTCCCGGGGCAGGCCCGGTCGCAGGTCCGGGAAGCTGTCCCGGAAGATGGAGGCCAGGATGCTCTCGTCCTCCACGTCCAGGGCCGCCATGCTGCGGTTCCGACCCGGTTCAGACCCGGTCCACTCTGACCGTCACAACCCGCCGCAGACTCGCTTTAGGCCCGCTTTAGACCCGGTCCACTCTGATCCGGGTCGGACTTCACTGCCGCGTGACACTTCCGGGTTTGGGAACATCCGGGTTCTCCGCTCACAGCCCGGCGCCCCCTGCTGGAGCGGAGGACCTGCTGCAGCAGCTCCGTTTCAACTCTGTGGAGATGTTTTTTTTATTTTTTTATTTTATTCAACGATTTATTTCTTCAATTCACTGATTTAGTTTTAATTAATCAAGTTTTTTTAATCAACTGAGTTTTTTTTCTCCCCTTCAAAGCGGGCCGAAGCCACGACGTGACCGGAAGTGACGTGCTGTGTTTCCGTTGTTAAGCTCATGAGTAAGAAAAACAAACTTTCATTAACTCGCCATCAACCAGCCAGCGGTTCACCGGGGCCTCGCCGCTCGCCGCTCGGTCCCCAGCTCCCGGGGACACCGACACTTTGTCCCGCATCAGTCCAAGGAGGTAAGAAGCTCCAACCAGCAACCTGTTGCTAACCTGTTGCTAACCTGCTCCCCGGCATCCCGCTGCTAAGGGTAACCACCTCAATGCTAATGCTAACAGACGCCAACCCGCTGTTCTCCCGCTTCCCGCTGCTAACGACGTTCTAACCCGCTGCTAACCCGCTGCTAACCCGCTGCTAACCCGTGGCCGACCAGCGTCCCGCTGCTAACCTGCTGCTAACCCATGGCCGACCAGCGTCCCGCTGCTAACCCGCAGCTGCTCTGCCGCTAGCCCGCTGCTGGCCTGCCAGCCGGGGGACGACCGGAGGGTCGGTCAGCCGCGGAGCCTCCTGCGGGAGTCGGTGTGTTGTTGGTTCTGGTGTTGCCGGTTCTGACACCGGTTCTGAGGTCAGTCTGGGAACAAATTCAATGATGCTGTTTGTATCGTTGTATAGTAGTCATGCTGTTGAGATTGTTGCCATGCTGTTGTTTGTGTCATGTTGTTGTTGCTGTCACGCTGTTTTCATGTTGTTGTTGTTGATGTCACGATGTTGTTTGTGTCACACTAGGCACGTTTACATGGACCACGTATAAGCGGATTGTACGTGGAGCGGATTGTAAAATGTGTCATGTAAACGACAGAGTGGATCCGCTTCACTCGGAGCGGATTGTAATTTGGAGCCGATTGTATGAGGTGGTCTACGCCGATCGACAATCCGCTCGTGTCCCTTATAAACGAGCCTACTGTTGTTGCTGTCATGCTGCTGTTTGTGTCACGCTGTTGTTTATGTGATGCTTTTGTCATGTTGTTGATGTCACACTGTTGTCATTGTTGCTGTCATGCTGTTGTTTGTGTCACACTGTTTATGTCATGCTTTTGTCATGCTGTTGCTATCATGCTGTTGTTGCTGTCACAGTGTTGTCATGTTGTTGTTGATGTCACACTGTCATGCGGTTGTCATATTTTTGTTGCTTTCATGCTGTTGTTGCTGTCACGCTGTTATGTTGTTGTTCTCATATTGTTGTTGCTGTCTGGCTGTTGTCATGTTGTTGCTATCGTGCTGTTGTTGCTGTGATCATGTAGTTGTTGCTGTCTTGCTGTTGTTGCTGTCACGTTGTTGTTGTTGATGTCACACTGTTGTCATATTGTTGTTGCTTTCATATTGTTGTTGCTGTCTGGCTGTTATGTTGTTGCTATCGTGCTGTCGTTGCTGTCACGCTGTTGTCATGTTGCAGCTGTCACGTTGTCACACTGTTGTTGCTGTCCTGTTGTTATATTGTTGCTTTCACGCTGTTGTTTGTGTCGTGATGTTGCTGTCACGCTGTTGTCATGCTGTTTGTGTCACACTGTGTCATGTTTTGTCATGTTGTTGCCGTCTCGCTGTTGTCATGTTGTTTTTGTAATGTTGTTGTAATGCTGTTGTTGCTGTTGTGTTCCTGTGTGCAGATTGAACCCGCAGACTTGCTCCTGATGCTCTGACCTCTGACCCCTGACCCTGCGTCCACCATGGCGTCGGTCGGCGGCGGCGGCGGCGGCACCAAGGTCTCGTGGCGCCTACGTGAGTATGAGCGGCGGGCGGCGGTCGCCGCGGCGACGGCCGTCCCCCTGACCTCCTCCTGTCGCCCCGCAGGTGAGCTGGAGGCGCACGGCGGCGCCGTCACGTGCGCGGCGCTGTCCAGAGGCAGCGGCCGCCTGCTGGCCACCGGCGGCGCCGACTGCCGCGTCAACCTGTGGGCCGTCAGCAAGGACAGCTGCATCATGGTGGGGCTTCCCACTGCTCCACCGCACCGCCACCCCCGGCCCGCAGCGCGCACCTCACCGTGTGTGTGTGTGTGTGTGTGTGTGTGTGTGTGTGTGTGTGTGTGTGTGTGTGTGTGTGTGTGCGCGCAGAGCCTGACGGGCCACAAGTCTCCGGTGGAGTGTGTTCAGCTCAACCCGTCTGAGGAGCAGGTCGCTGCTGGATCCCAGTCCGGATCCATCAGAGTCTGGGACCTGGAGGCCGCAAAGCGTAAGACACAGACGTGTGTGTGTGTGTGTGTGTGTGTGTGTGTGTGTTTACCCGTGTTTCTGTCCACAGTCTTAAAGACTCTGATGGGACACAAAGCGAACGTCAGCTGTCTCAGTTTCCACCCGTTTGGAAACTTTCTGGCATCCGGCTCCTCAGACACAAACATCAAGGTGTGTGTGTGTTCGTGTGTGTGTGTGTGTGTGTGTGTGTGTGTGTGTGTGTGTGTGTGTGTGTGTGTGTGTGTGTGTCACACTTTGTCTTCCTGAGCTGCACTGATGAAGCTTTTCTCTGTGTGTGTGTCTTTGCTGTCAGCTCTGGGACATCCGCAAGAAAGGATACGTGTTGAGCTTCAAGGTAAAAACTGTGTGTGTGTGTGTGTGTGTGTGTGTGTGTGTGTGTGTGTGTTTGTATGGGGGGCACTGTTGAGTCACTGTGTTACAGAAAGTGAGTTGTGCTTTAGATTAAGTGTGTGTGTGTGTGTGCAGGACCACTCCCGGCCGGTCCGCTCTCTGGCCTTCAGTCCTGACGGGAAGTGGTTAGCCTCTGCGGGAGACGACGGCTCAGTGAAGGTACCGCCACACACACTGCCGCTGCCTCCGGTCCAGCAGGCACCTGACCTGCGTGTGTGTGTGTGTGTGTGTGTGTGTGTGTCAGTTGTGGGATTTATCACAGGGGAAGAAGATCACGGAGTTTACGTCTCACTCTGCAGCCGTCAGCATCGTTCAGTTTCACCCCAACGAGTATCTGCTGGCCTCAGGGAGCGCCGACAGGTCAGCCTCTCTCTCTCGTTCTCTCTCTCTCTCTCATCCCTCGCTCTCTTTCTGTCTCTCATCTCTCTCTCTCTCTGTCTCTCGCACTGCATGCCTAGTGCGTGTGTGTGTGTGTGTGTGTGTGTTCTGGGGGAATGGAGCTGAGTGAGTGATCTGGCACAAGCTTCCCCCTCTGTGCCGTCGCTCTTGGGGAGAAGGTCGGGGCTTTCGGCTTGGTGGAGTTGGTGCGGTCGGAGCCGGCGGGGCGTGGCGGCTCCCTCCGAGGACGGCGCCCAGCCGCCCTCATTGAAACACGGGGTCGGGGTGGTTGCTGATCCGCGGTTGGCTGTGGAGCGGGTGTTGCTGGGTGTGGGAGAGCGAGTGGGCCACGCCAACATCACATACGGCTCACGAATGAACGAGGCTGTAGTTGTGTTTTTGCGCGAGGTGCGCTTGGTTCGTGAGCTCGTGGAAAGCGGGCTGGTTTTGGATCACGAGTTTGTGGCGGTGTCTCCACTGTTTGTTCCATCTGTCAGAGTGACTGTATCTGGCGAACCTCCGTTCGTTTCCCACGACAGTGTCGAGAAAGAGCTGGTCCGTCTTGGTAAATTAGCCAGCGGCCTCAAACCTGTGCGTCTCGGGTGTAAAGACGCCAGACTCCAGCTCGTGCCGTCGCTGAGGAGGCAGTGCGTCGTGTATATTAACGATCCCAGCGGAGCGCTCCAACTGTCATTTGCGGTTAAACATGAAAACGGACGCTACACTCTGTACGTGAGCTCGGGGAGTATGAGGTGTTTCGAGTGTGGTGACATTGGACGCAAGCGCTCGTCCCGCCCCCACCGAGAAGCCCGAGTCGGGGAGTCCGAGCGGGAGGCGGGAGGCGGGGGGGCGAGGGGCGAGGGAGCAGCGGAGACTGGAGAGCAGGAGCAGCCGGCCGGCCCCCCCCGGGCCGCGGGGGCTCAGACCAGGACAGAGGCGCCCGAGCCACAGGCTAATGTCAGCAACAGCACAGAGGGGGGGCGTGAGCAGCAGGTGACAGCCCGAACACCGGGGGAAGTTCTGACAGTGCCCCGCCCCCAGTGCTCAACGCAGAGCGCGGTCCTGAGGCTGGCGGGGCGGGGGAGGAGCCTGGGGATGGCGGTGCAGAGGAGGGGGCGGTATGCAGCGTGCTGGAGAGGCAGAGTGTCTGCAGGATGAGGATGAGGAGGAGACATGGACGACACGCTGTCTCAGATGTCAGACATGTCCCAGGAGGCTGGGCGGGACGACCCTCCTCACTGCTCTGTTCAAGAAATGAATGACCTTTTGGACGTTATCTATAATAAAAGGACAGTGAATGTACAGGACTTCTTCCCAGACCTGGATGGTTTTATAAACTCGGTCAAGAAAATAAAGAAACAGGCTGGTATTGAACAGTTGAGCCAAAAGAAGAGGTACAGGCTATCCAAGCTGTTAAGTAAAGTCAAAAAGGACAGAGGGGTGAAGAGGAGTTCGACCTGCAGTAATGGGTGGTGCACAGTGGCGCTTTCCTCTTTATGTCTTTGTTTCTTTTACTGTCTTCTGCCTCCCTTCTCCATATTCCATGGACAGCCTGAGAATAGGAACATTAAACATTAATGGTGGCAGGGATCGCATCAAACAAGCAGCCGTGGCCGACCTTATGAGGCTGAAGTGCATGGATGTGCTACTCCTACAGGAGACACACAGTACTGCAGATAATGAGGCTGCTGGGAGGAGAGCTCGCCCGGGGTCAGTCTTTCTGAGCCAGAGCTCGAATGTGAGCGCTGGGACAGCCAGACTCTTTTCCAGCTGAGTCACTTCAAATAATGCGACTCATGTCGAAGTGGAAAAGTGCAGGTTACATGTAGTGCATGGAACAATTAGAGACACACACTTTGTTTTTATTAACATCGACGCACCAAATATACCAACTACCCGTATGCAGCTGTTTCAGACTTTGGATACTTATTTGAGGAACCACACCAGTAACTCTGTAGTGCTGCTGGGCGGGGACTGGAACTGTACAACACATCCACAAGACAGAAACTCAGAGGAACCCCACCCACCCCCAGCCTCATTACTGGCTAATATTATTCAGCAGAATGATTTGGTGGACGCATGGAGGCAGTGTCACCCCGCGCTACGTCAGTACACGTGGGTTCGTGTCAGTGGGGGGAGGGTGAGTGCAGCACGTTTGGACAGAATATATATAAACCAAACTCACAATAATGGCATTAAGGCACCAAAATCCATTCTGTGGCTTTTTCAGACCATCACTTAGTAACGTTAGACGCTGGCCTTACTGGCGCCTCAACATAAAACTATTGCAGGATGCTTCCTTTCGCCAGGCTTTTGGACTGTTCTGGGAGCAGTGGAGGTCTAAGAAGGGGGAGTTTGAGAACGTCCTGAAGTGGTGGGAGGTGGGGAAAGCACAAATTAAGGAGTTTGTCCAGCAGTACACTGTACACACCCATCATTCAGGGAGGGAACAGCTGGAGCAGTTAGAAAGGGAGGTGTCTATCCTGAAGAAGGGGTAATCAGTGGGACAGGAGCCACCACCGCATGGCGAAGCAGGAGAGGCGCGTTGAGAGCATTATGAATGAAAGAGCCAAGGGGGCTCCAGTGAAGGGCAGAGTGACCTCTCTGACTGACATAGATGCAGCAACGCGTTACTTCTTCAACGCAGAGAGAAAGCCCAGGACCAGTACGGAGCTCATGCACCTTACGCAGGGCAACGGGGAAGTAACATCAGACCCCAAGCTTATGAGGGACGAGGCAATAGGCTTCTACACAGAACTGTTTAGCGCTGAAAACTGCGATGAGTCCCGTCGGAGGCAGATGTTTGATGGCCTACCGCAACTGGATGCATCGCAGGCAGAGGCTCTTGATGCCCCGTTTCACTCTGAAGAACTGACGGCGGCGGTGCAGCAGCTCAGCGCTGGCCCTGGTGATTGACGCGCTGCCCCCTGAGTTCTACAAGCATTTCTGGGCACAAATTGGGGAGGATGTTTACCAGGTTTTCAAAACTTCCCTAGAGTTGGAGAGCTTCCCTCTGAGCTGCACAAGAGCCGTTCTAACCCTTTTGCCAAAAAAGTGGGACTTAACTCTACTGCTGAACTGGAGGCCGGTGTCCTTGCTTTGCTCAGATTATAAGATTATGGCGAAGGTCTTAGCCAACAGGTTAAAAGATTGTTTAGATTCAGTAATTCATCACACCCAGTCGTACTGCATTCCGGGTTGTACAATTATGGACAACCTCTTCCTGCTTAAAGACGTCATTGACATCGCAAGGCTTAAAAGCTTAGACCGAGGGTTGATCTCCATCGATCAGGAGAAGGCCTTCGACCGGGTGGATCACTCCTGTCTGTTTAACGTTCTGACAGCTTTTGGTTTTCCGAAGAGGTTTGTGTCCTGCATTAGTCTGCTGTACTCACGAGCAGCAGTACTGTTGGAAGTGGGGGGAGGACTAAGTCGTCCGATTGAAGTCCAGAGGGGCGTTCGGCAGGGCTGCCCACTGTCTGGCATGTTGCACACTTTGGCTATCGAACCGCTACTCGCCCAGCTGAGGAGAGGTCTCACAGGTTTTACACTGGCGGATGACATCTTCTGTCTGTCTGCCTACGCTGATGACATGACTCTGTTCATCACGGATCCCGCAGATGTTCAAACTCTGCAGCAACAGCTGGATTATTATGAACACGCCTCCTCTGCCAAAGTCCACTGGCGTGAATGTGAGGCGCTGCTTCTTGGACGGTGGACTCGGCACAGCGCTGCAGCTGGACCGCAGTGGAGGACTGAGGGAAGGAAGTGCCTTGGGGTGTACCTGGGGAGCGAGGTCTTCCAGGGCCAGAACTGGGACGGTCTCGGGGAAAAAGTGAGCGCCAGATTGTCTCGGTGGACATGGGTCCAGCCCCAGCTGTCTTACAGGGGGAGGGCTCTGGTGATCATCAACCTGGCTGCCTCCACCTTGTGGCGTCGCTCCACTGCTCCACCCTCCACCACGGAGCTGCTGGACATTCAGAGACGGCTGGTGGATTTCTTCTGGGGGGGATTCCACTGGCTGGGGGCGGCAGTGCTGTACCTCCCTACCGAAGAATGGGGCCAAGGTCTGCTGGACATCGCTAGTCGGGTGGCAGCCCTTCGTCTACAGACAGTGAGACGCTTCCTGTACGGTCAGAATCCGCTGTGGGAGAGGACCGCCGCGGTACTGCTGGGTGGAGTCTGGAGGCTGGGTTTTGATAAACACTTGTTCTTATTAGACCTTCAGAACATGGACATAACCGGGACCTCTGCCTTCTACCTGTCAGTACTGAGGGGTGGCGGTCGGTCCTGACTGTGTCCAGAGACCAGCCATATGGACGGACGGAGGAGCCACTGTTTCACAACCCACTGGTCAGGAGCCGCCTGCTGGACTCTGCAGCGGTGAGGCGACTTTCTTGGAGTCAAACTTGACCAGACTGGCTGATCTGAGGTCTGGCAGACGCTGGAAGAGCGTGGAGCAGCTCAGCCGAGAGACTGGCATCAGATCTCAGCGGGTCCTGGAGAGACTTCTGGAGGAAGTGAAGCGAGGGTCCCATCGAGGTTCAGAGAGCTGCTGGGTCTGGGCTCTGCTGGACCAGCTCCTCCGGGCTTTCCCTCGCTGAACATCCGGCCTGCTGGTGGCGATGGGGAGGCAGCTGGTGGACTCCTGTCCCTCTCTACACCTGTCCTGCCAGAGTTCAGTTCTGTCTTGAAAAAAGCCTCTACATTGTCACCATGAAGGTGAGGAACAGAACCACGCCTGAAGGTCTTCCCTGGTCCAGGTGGTCGGGTGTGTTGGCGCCGGGGTCGTCCCCCAGAGGCAGCTGGAAGTCCCTGTATCGGCCCCCCCATTGAGAAACGCTGTGCGGATCTCCAGTGGAGGGCGTGGCATGGGGCGGGGCTACAAACAGACATGTGGTCCACTTTGACCCTGGGACAGACACCAACTGTCCCTTCTGCCCTGAGGAAGAGACACTGGAACACCTGTGGACGTCCTGCCCCCGACTCGTCCCCCTGTTCAGACTGCTGGGACGCTGGGTTGGAGGTTTGCGACGGGTTCTCACCAGAGAGCTGTTCGTTTTCGGCCCAGAGTCTACTGCTGCCCAAAACCATGAAGCAGCCCTCATAAACTTTCCTCTGGGCCAAACGGAGCTGAGCCTCTGGCTGTGGAGGCGGAGCCAGACTCGAGGGACAGGATGCACAGACCCAGAACTCCTGAAAGCCTGGTGGGAGCACGGCTCCCAGTGGAGCATGTTTATAGCTCCCTGGTGGGGGCGCTGGAGGACTCTGAGGAGGCGTGGACTGTGGGAGGGGTCTTGGGAGTGATGGAGGAAGGACGCGTCAGCGTGAACGTTTAGTCACCTGTCTGTGTGGGTTTAGGGTTTTTTTAGGCGCCGTGACTTGTGGTCTTTTGTATTGTTGAACATGTCTGAATAGATCTTAATAAATGATGTGGTAAAGTCAAGTCTCTCTCTCTCTCTCTCCCTCTCTCTCTCTCTCTCTGTCTCTCTCTCTCTCTCTGTCTCTCTCTCTCTCTCTCTCTCTCTCTCTCTCTCTCTCTCTCTCTCTCTCTCTCTCTCTCTCTCTCTCTCTCTCTCTCTCTCTCTCTCTGTCTCTCTCTCTCTCTCTCTCTGTCTCTCTCTCATCCCTCTCTCTCCTGCAGGACCGTCCGGCTCTGGGACCTGGAGCGGTTCTCCCAGGTGGGCTCGTTGGAGGGACACACTTCCTCAGTGAGGTGAGTTCTGGCTGCAGGCCTGAGGAGCGCTCCCTGCGGGATTTGACCTTTGACCCCTGCCCCCAGGTGCATCCTGTTCAGCCCGGACGGCTCCTGCCTGTTCAGCGGCGCCTCCGACTGTCTGAGGGTCTTCGGCTGGGAACCGGACCGCTGCTTCGACGTGGTCCCGGTGGGCTGGGGCCGCGTGGCGGACCTGTCACTGACCGGCCAGCAGCTGGTGAGGCCGCTGCCCCCCCGACTGACCCCTGACCTCAGGACTGACCGACCAACCGACCCACTGACTGACCCCTGACCTTAGGACTGACCGACCAACCGACCCCCTGACCGACCCCCTGACTGACCCCTGACCTCAGGACTGACCGACCCCCTGACCGACCCCCTGACTGACCCCTGACCTCAGGCCGGCAGTGCAGCAGCAGACCCCTGCTCTCGGTCACCCCCTGTCCTGCAGGTCGCCGTGTCCCACCAGCTGTCCACCGTCTCCACCTACGTCGTGGACCTGAAGAGGGTGAAGAGGAGCGGCGAGTCCAAAGTCCCTGGAAGCGTCCAGGACGACCGGCCGCTCGCCGAGCGCCAGGAACCCCGAGGAGCCGCTCTGAGGCGGAGCTACGAGAGGCCGACGCCCACCTGCAGCTCCCAGAGGTACGGCGACCAATCCGGAGGGGGAGCCGTGCCGCGGCGCTCAGCTTCCTGTTCACTTCCTGCCCACTTCCTGCTCCTGTTAAGCTCCACTTCCTGCTCCCGTGTCCAGGGAGAGCCGGCGCTCGGAGGCGGAGAGGCGGAGTCCTGAAGGAGAGAGGCGGAGTCTGAGTGAGGAGGAGACGGAGGAGAAGGTGTCCACCGCCGAGATCCACAACGCCGAGGACTACCAGGAGATCTTCCAGCCCCGGAGGGCCATCTGTAGGCGGACTGTCCCCCTGTCTCTCTCTGTCTGTCCCTGTCTCTCTGTCTGTCTCTGTCTCAGTCTCTGATCCACTCGTCCTCTTTCAGCTCGGACTCCTCCACGGACGTCGGAGCCTTTTCCTGCTCCTCCAGAGGACGGTGAGTCTGAAACCTGAGCTCTCTCTCTGTCTCTCTCTCTGTCTCTCTCTCTGTCTGTCCTCTGAGCCGTCTCTGTCTCCGTCCTCTCAGAAGCAGTCCTCCCTTTCAGTCGACACATGAAGGACCTGATTCCTGCTTTTCCTGACAAGCTGCAGGTCAGTGAACGCACCACTCTGTACTGGAAGACACACTGCTCCCCCTCCTCCTCCTCCTCCTCCTCTTCCTCCTCTTCCTCCTCTTCCTCCTCTTCTCTCCTCCTCCTCTTCCTCCTCCTCCTCTTCTCTCATCCTCTTCCTCTCCTCCTCCTCCTCCTCCTCTTCCTCTCCTCCTGTTCTTCCTCCTCCTCTTCCTCTCCTCCTCCTCCTCTTCCTCCTCTCCTCTTCCTCCTCCTCCTCCTCCTCCTCCTCCTCCTCTTCCTCTCCTCCTCCTCCTCCTCCTCTTCCTCCTCCAGCAGTGATGGCGTCTCTGTGTTTCAGGTGAAGCCTCCTCCGTCTCCTCCTGTCCAGAGGGTGAAGCCCACCGTGGTCTCCTCCTCTTCTTCCTCCTCTTCATCCTCGAAGCCCCCAGCAGCCTTGGCTCCACCCCCCTCTCAGGCCCCGCCCCCCTCCAGGTCCAGACCGGTGGAGCTGATCCCGAGCAACAGGAGCGCTCCCATCGGCCTCAACGTGGCCGACTTCCTGCCGGTGAGAGCTCTGACTCCTGACCTGACCTCTGACCCCTAACCGTGACCTGACTGCTAACCTCTGACTCCTGACCTGATCTCTGACCCCTGACTGATAACCCCTGACCTGACCTCTGACCCCTAACCGTGACCTGACTGATAACCTCTGACCCCTGACTGCTGACCCCTGACTAATAACCGCTGACCCCTGACCTGACTGCGGGTCATGGGTGGCCCTCGGCCACCTCAGGGAGTGACGTCCCGGGCTCAGCTGGCTCCGGCTGACGGTACCGGTTCGGGCCGGTTCCAGGGTTCCGGTGAAGTCGGCGGCAGCAGGTGGACTGACACTGCGCTTGACAGGTTAGTCACCGACGGCCTCGGCAGCGGCACTCGGACAACGGGCGGCCGCCGCGGGGCAGCTCGCGCGCCGCCCAGGTCTGTCACACCTCGGTGCACTGCTGGTCCAGGCGAACCGGTCCAGAGAGGCTCGGCGATGGGGGCGCCACGCCGCGGGTCTGCAGCTACTGCGCGAGGCGAGGAGGAGAGGACGCACCGGGTCCTGTGGCGACGGGGAGGCTGGGAGCTGCGGCGGGACTCCGGCGCACAGGCGCCCCCTCTGGCGGTAGGAAGACAGTTACGAAGATGCAGCTGTCCACTGGGACCTGGAACGTCTGACCCTGCTGGACAACGACGCAACGCCTGATCTGCAACGAGCTGCAAAGATACGGGATCCAGATTGCGGCGCTGCAGGAGACGAGAACTGAGGGCCAGGGTCGGACTCGCGAAGAATCTCACGCCATGTTCTGGTGTGGAAAAACCGGCGAGAGAAGAGAGGCCGGCTCTGACTAACCAGCTGCCGTCTTTGCCCGAAGGCTGATGGACCTGCGCCTGCCTCTTGCCAACAAGAACTTTCTCACGCTAATCTGTGTTTGTGCTCCAACCATGATCCACTCTGTTCAAGACCAGGAAGCCTGGTGTGAGGAGCAGAGCAGAGCTGGCGGGCCGCTCACGCCAGAGGCCCATGCCAGAGTGGGGAGTGAGACGGGACGAGTGATGGTGTGACTGGAAGGTTTGGAAAGGGTGGCGTCAGTTCGGATGGTGTTCTCCTTCTGCACCTCGGCGCCCAGCGGTCCCTCAGCATCACCAGGACCTACTTCAGACCACCGCTGCTCCTGGATGCCTCCCAGGTCTCAGCATTTCCATCCGCCTGACTGCAGCAGCCATCTTCAAGAAGTGGCAGTAGGAGGGCCGTGAGGAGCAGACGCTCCACCGAACAGCCGGCCTACAGCCGACCTACAGCCGACCGACAGCCGACCGACAGCCGACCGACAGCCGACCGACAGCCGGCCTACAGCCGACTACAGCTGGAACTTCCAAGAAGGAAACGTGCCTCGACCATTCCCAAGAAACTGGAGGTACAGAAGCTGCTTCCACTCGCAGCCGATCGCAGCTCAGGCCTCCAGCAGAGCTGCAGACGGGACGTGGACGCCCCGGAGCACTGTGAGGGACACTGTCCCCAGACCAAGCCCCCCGGACCGGTTCTGGGAAGATCAGGATGGTTCGTCGTCGTGTCTTCCCTCCAGCTCGGTCTGGAACCGTGGACCAGGAGGAGCCGGTCCAGACCGGGCTCTGGGGCCGGTCCAGACCAGAGTCAGTGGGCAAGCTGAGCCTCTGGGCTCCGGGTCAGACTGGGGGACAGTGTCCTCAGCAGTGACAGTGTCCTCAGCGGGGACGGTAGGACGGTGTACTCAGCGGGGACGGTGTCCTCCTCAGCGGGGACGGTGTCCTCCTCAGCAGGGACAGTGTCCTCAGCGGGGACGGTGTCCTCCTCAGCGGGGACGGTGTCCTCCTCAGCGGGGACGGTGTCCTCCTCAGCGGGGACGGTAGGACGGTGTCCTCAGCAGTCAGAGACGGTGGGGACTGACAGTCCAGACTCTCACTGGATGCTGTCTTTATTTGTTTTGAATCCAGTCACGACCTCTGACCCCTGACCCTGACTCTCACCTCTGACCTCTGACCTCTGATCCCTGACCTCTGACCCTGTTCATCCAGCTGCATTTTGCCTGCAGGCCACCAGCTGATGATCACTGAATCCGACCTCTGACCCCTGACCTCTGACCCCTCTTTGTGTGGAAGGTGGGAGGGGGCGGGGTCACTGCAGCATCAGCCAATCAGAGACGGTTCACCGTCCAAAAAGATTAAAACCTTTTTCTCAAAGAAGTTCATTGTGGGGTCAGAGGTCAGAGGTCAGGGACACAGGTCAGGTCCCTTCAGGACCGCCGTCCATCTTCATTCAAGACAAGTCAGAGAAACGATGATCTGAGCAAAAAATTTGTCCCTCCTGTCCCTCTTTCTGTCCATGTCTCCCTGTCTGTCCCCCCCTGTCCCTGCTGTCTGTCCCCCCTGTCTGTCCCCAGGCCTCGGGCTGTCCGGCGTCCCTCAGTGATGAGGACGCTCTGGCCCTGATGAAGAAGGGACATGACACCATGTGTGTGATGCTGAGCAGCCGGCTGAAGAACCTGGAGACGGTCCGGGCCGTGTGGACCAGGGAGGACATCAAGGTACAGCCCACCCTGACCTCTGACCCCTGACTGCAGTAACTCCTCTGACCTTTGTAACTTGTCCTTTCTGTTGTCTCCAGAGTGCCGTGGACACTGCTGTCTCCATGAACGATCTGTCCATAGTGGTGGACGTCCTGAACATCATCAACCTGCAGCCGTGAGACACTGAGACACTCTGAGACACTCTGAGAGACACTCTGAGAGACACTCTGAGAGACACTCTGAGAGACACACTGGGAGACACACTGAGACACTCTGAGAGACACTCTGAGAGACACTCTGAGAGACACTCTGAGAGACACTCTGAGAGACACTCTGAGAGACACTCTGAGAGACACACTGAGACACTCTGAGAGACACTCTGAGAGACACACTGAGACACTCTGAGAGACACTCTGAGAGACACACTGAGAGACACACTGAGAGACACACTGGGACACTCTGAGAGACAGTGAGAGACACTGAGACACTCTGAGAGACACTCTGAGAGACACACTGGGACACTCTGAGAGACAGTGAGAGACACTGAGACACTCTGAGACACTCTGAGACACTCTGAGAGACACACTGGGACACTCTGAGAGACAGTGAGAGACACTGAGACACTCTGAGAGACACTCTGAGAGACACACTGGGAGACACTCTGAGACACTCTGAGAGACACACTGGGAGACACTCTGAAAGACACTGAGACACTCTGAGAGACACTCTGAGAGACACTCTGAGAGACACACTGAGAGACACACTGAGAGACACACTGAGACACTCTGAGAGACACACTGAGAGACACACTGAGAGACACACTGAGAGACACACTGAGAGACACACTGAGACACTCTGAGAGACACTCTGAGAGACACTCTGAGAGACACACTGAGAGACACACTGAGAGACACACTGAGACACTCTGAGAGACACTCTGAGAGACACACTGAGAGACACTCTGAGAGACACACTGAGACACTCTGAGAGACACTCTGAGAGACACACTGGGAGACACTCTGAGACACTCTGAGAGACACACTGGGAGACACTCTGAAAGACACTGAGACACTCTGAGAGACACTCTGAGACACACTGAGGGACACTGAGACACTCTGAGAGACACTGAGACAGTGAGAGACACTGAGACACACTGAGAGACACTGAGACAGTGAGAGACACTGAGACACTCTGAGAGACACTCTGAGGGACACTGAGACACACTGAGACAGTGAGAGACACTGAGACACACTGACAGACAACGAGAGACAGTGAGAGACACTCTGAGAGACTCTGAGACAGTGAGACAGACAGTGAGCTGCTGTGTGTGGTTGCAGGTCTCTGTGGAAGCTGGACCTCGTCACCACCGTCCTCCCTCAGATCGACAAACTGCTGCAGAGCAAATATGAGAGGTCTGTCTGTCCCTCTGTCCATGTCCCTGTCTGTCTCTGGCTGTCCCTCTGTCCTCACCCTGGTGTCCCCTGTCCTCAGCTACATGCACTCCGGCTGCTCGTCTCTCAGACTCGTCATGAAGCATTTCTGGCCTCTGATCTCCGACACGCTGAAGGCCACGCCCTCTGTGGGCGTCGACATCTCCAGGGAGGAGCGGTCAGTGTCCACACACACACACACACACACACACACACACACACACACACACACACACACACACACACACAGACGGGGCTTCAGACAGCAGAGCACTTCTTCTTCTGTGGTGTTTAACGGCGGATGGCACCATTTCAGCAGGCGCAGTAGCGCCTCCTGTGGCTGTAGAGAGGGACCACAGAGGTGTGAGATCAACACATTCCCACTGTTTACAGCACTGTTTATGGAGAACTGATGAATTCCTTCTCTACTTAATTCGACAGCGGAGCAGGAAAATGCCTAATGGTGCGTTCACACCGGACGCGTTGCGAGCGTCAAGGCCTCAGTATGCTCCCCGACGCCGCCACGCCGTCCCTACGCCGTCCCTACGCCGTCCCTACGCCGTCCCTACGCCGCTGCTGAACATGTCTTGCTTCTGCGTCAAGGGAACGCCCTCCTCTGCCAAGCCGCCAGCAGTCGCAACAACAATGCGGCTTCCGGAGCGCCGGCTTTACCCAGACATAGATCTATAGACATAGATTTCTAGACGTACGTATCTAGACACGCTGCATCCACCGAACATATATCTGCATATATGACATATCTGGACCCGGGCTGTGGAGGAGGACAGGCTGAGGGACCAGGAGGACATGTTGCTGAAACTAATGAGCTTTTGGACGATTAAAGCCGTTTTGGGAGCAGCTCTACACACAGCCCTATGCTAGCAGTGCTAACACTGCTAGCAGTACAGGGATTCTGGATCTAAATTTCTCCTGAAGCTCTGCTCGGATCAGAAAAGCCTTCCGGGTGAGTTCTACTTTATTCTATAAACAACGCGAAAGCGGACCAATCACAGCCCTCGACGTTCACGTCACCACGCGTCGCCTCGACGCGAAGTCACTTTTTTCGGGAGGCGCGCGTCAAGCCCCGGCGTAGCCCGTCGTAGGGCTACGGCGTAGACGTCGTAGGAACGCCGTCGCGGCGACGGGGGAGCGTGCTGAGGCCTTCATGGGCGTCACTGACGCCTCAAAACTGACGCGTTCATCTACACACGACGCTAGCAACGCTCGCGACGCGCGGCAGCTCACTGGCGGGAGTGGGAGGAGCTTGTGTCCTGTCTTCATGTTGACGATGGCAGAATCGGTGCCGAAATCAATCTGCTAAAGCTGATTTCACTTTAGCTCTAAACTCTTCAAATGTATAACTTTATCGAGATTTTTGTTTAAATTAGGCGACGAAGTGGTGGTTTGGAGCCCGAGTGTCGTTTGTTTGTCCGAATACGCGCCACCCCAGCGGCGGGCCCGCCGGCGAGCCTCCGCCTCTCCCGGCCCAGTTTGACGAGCTTCTGGCCCGCATCAGCGCTCAGAGTGCTCGTCTGATTGGATGACGCGCGCGTTGACGCTTCCAAAGTCCAATTTTCCCAACTTCAGGCGTTGACGCCTGCAACGCGTGACGCGAGTGACGCGCGTCGCCAACGCTCGAAAAGCGCCCGACGCTCGTTCGGTCCGTTGAAGCTCGTCCACCAGAGACTCTGAATGTAAAGCGACGCCCGTGACGCTGGCAGCGCGTCGCTGGGAACGCACCATAAGCTTCAGAAACATTTCCAACATACCGAGATGAAAAATAGAATGTAGAAGAGAAGCAGGATGAAGAAAACAGAGATTAAAAGTATCAACCTTTTTTGTTTAAGTTAGTATTTTGGTGAGACTCTTATATTCTTCTTATTACAGTTATATTGTTGAAGCTGGATTTTCTAACAGAACATTTCTTATTGAGAACATTATTTAATATTGTAAAGAGTCTAAGAGAGCTATTATTGTGTTACAAGTTCTTACATTTCATCTTATTTTGTTAAAGAAGTTAGTTTCGCATCATTGAAGCATAATAGAGCAGAAGAAGCCTCGAAGCCTATCTGAACTGGTGTCTCGAGCACCCACCCCCCCCCCCCCCCGTCCTCGTTTTTGATATTCAAAACATGGTCGCCCTACTAGCTTAGTTTACAGTTTAGTTTATGTAGCACATACAATAAAATATATCACATAAACAAGTGCAGATTAAAAGAAACGGTGCAGGGAGGAGCGAGCAAGCCAAAGGCTGACGAAGAGCCCCCACCTCATCAGATTATACACATATCGTTGAAATAAAAAAATAAAATGCTAGCAGCCCCCCGATGCTAACGGCCCCAATGCTAACGGCCCCAATGCTAACGGCCCCAGATGCTAACGGGCCCCGATGCTAACGGCCCCGATGCTAACTGGCCCCGATGCTAACGGCCCCGATGCTAACGGCCCCGATGCTAACTGGCCCCGATGCTAACGGCCCCGATGCTAACGGCCCCGATGCTAACGGCCCCGATGCTAACTGGCCCCGATGCTAACGGCCCCGATGCTAACGGGCCCCAATGCTAACGGCCCCGATGCTAACGGGCCCCAATGCTAACGGGCCCCGATGCTAACGGGCCCCGATGCTAACGGGCCCCGATGCTAACGGGCCCCGATGCTAACGGGCCCCGATGCTAACGGCCCCAGATGCTAACGGCCCCCGATGCTAACGGCCCCCGATGCTAACGGCCCCGATGCTAACGGCCCCGATGCTAACGGGCCCCGATGCTAACGGCCCCGATGCTAACGGCCCCGATGCTAACGGGCCTGATGCTAACGGCCCCGATGCTAACGGCCCCGATGCTAACGGCCCCGATGCTAACGGCCCCGATGCTAACGGCCCCGATGCTAACGGCCCCGTCTGTCTGCAGACTCCTGAAGTGCCAGCTGTGCCTCAAGCAGCTGAGGAACCTCCGCCAGGTGGTGAAGAACAAGGCGGAGCTCGTCGGTCGCCACGGCAGCACCTTCTGCGAGCTGCAGCTGCTGACGGCGCCGCTGGACGACCTCCTGTGATCGGCCAATCAGAGGCGACGGTTCCCCGGGACGGACTCTGGTTCTGATTGGTTCTCGGAGTGAAGCTGGACTGAAACGCCGAGCAGCTGTTTGACTTTTCACTTCCTGTTTATTTAAATAAAGCTACGATTCTGACGAAACCAAAACGTGTGACGACGTCGGAGGTTTTAGTGCCGGAGAACCAGAACCGGGATCAGCTGGTCCTGGATGGAGAACCAGACCCGGTGATCAGTTGATCCCGGATCACCGGAACCTTCTCGGTGGGATCTGTGGTTTTCTTCGGGTCTCTGGAAGGTAAAGAGGAACCAGTGCTGATCCCTGAAGAACTCCAGAGAAAGACCTGGACCCGGGGTCGACACAGTTCTGGGCCTTTGATGAGGTTCCACTTAATACTGGTTCCGTCCGGTCCACCAGGACCGGTCCTGCAGAAGGTTCTGATGACCCGGTTCTGGGTCAGGGCGACCGGCCTCCACTGGGAGGGAGTTCTGTTCCACACCAGGAGGATCCGGTTCTCCAGCATCGTGGTTCCCGAACTGGACTACATTCTGGTGGTGGTACGTTCAGATGGGACCCGCAGGGCCCGGTTCTGCAGGGTTCTCCTCTGAGCCTGGTTCTGCAGGGTTCTACTCAGCCTGGTTCTGCAGGGTTCTCCTCTGAGCCTGGTTCTGCAGGGTTCTCCTCTGAGCCTGGTTCTACAGGGTTCTCCTCTGAGCCTGGTTCTGCAGGGTTCTCCTCTGAGCCTGGTTCTACAGGGTTCTCCTCTGGGCCCGGTTCTGCAGGGTTCTTCTCCTCTGAGCCTGGTTCTGCAGGGTTCTCCTCTGAGCCTGGTTCTGCAGGGTTCTCCTCTGAGCCTGGTTCTGCAGGGTTCTCCTCTGAGCCTGGTTCTGCAGGGTTCTCCTCCTCTGAGCCTGGTTCTACAGGGTTCTCCTCTGAGCCTGGTTCTGCAGGGTTCTCCTCCTTTGAGCCTGGTTCTACAGGGTTCTCCTCTGAGTCTGGTTCTGCAGGGTTCTTCTCCTCTGAGCCTGGTTCTGCAGGGTTCTCCTCTGAGCCTGGTTCTGCAGGGTTCTCCTCTGAGCCTGGTTCTGCAGGGTTCTCCTCCTCTGAGCCTGGTTCTGCAGGGTTCTCCTCTGAGCCTGGTTCTGCAGGGTTCTCCTCCTCTGAGCCTGGTTCTGCAGGGTTCTCTGAGTCTGAGCCTGGTTCTACAGGGTTCTCCTCTGAGCCTGGTTCTACAGGGTTCTCCTCTGAGCCTGGTTCTGCAGGGTTCTCCTCTGAGCCTGGTTCTGCAGGGTTCTCCTCTGAGCCTGGTTCTACAGGGCAGGGCTTGAAGACCTCCGGCACAGTGCCGGAAATCCGGCGTGGAGATATTTTTGGGTTTTTTTCTTCTCTGTCAGCAGTCATTAAAGGCCCGTCCATGCTTCACATGTCCGCGTTTCTGCGTCCGCTTTGGAAGCTCCGCGCTCCACCGATGTGGACGCGCTTCCTCCCATGCTACATTTGAGCTCAGCTGTGCGTCTCATGCAGGCGTGGTGATCCAGCAGCCTCAACAAGCTTTTCCGGCTCTACAGACTGTTTATCTGCTCCTTATTACGGATTATTTAGAGAAAATTAAGCACATACACTGTCAGTACATTATCATTAAGTATTAAAGTTTATTTAGCCTTTTTTTTCTGTTTCTGAATCGCGGGGCGGCGCCGGAGCGATTAGTTACTTTCACTTCTGTCTGCAGACCTTCTCCTCCAGACAGTCTCTCTCTCTTTCCACCAGTTTTTCACTCTTTCGGTGTCTTTAAGTGGAGCCATCAGGCTGGAGCTCTGTCTACTTTCACGTTTACCGTCATGTTTAGTTTGCTATGGCGCTCTGGCGCAGGCGCACACTTCTGCGACCTGCGCGCAATGCGCAACGCGCAACGCGGTCTCAATTTCTGGCTGCTCCGCGGACCCTAGCGGACAGGAATTCATGACGATTTTTACGTCACGCGGACCAACGCGCAACGCGCACCCACGCAGACATGTGAAGCTGGACGGGCCTTAAGTGACCGTTCTAACTACCAGTGATGCTCAATGTTCAGGAGTTTTAGCCAATCAGAGCAAGCTGGGCGGGCCTTAAGTGTTTCACACTTTGGACAAAGCGTCTGATTGGTTTCTAGCCGTGCGCTGATCACTTCAGTGTCTTCTCTCAGCGGCGAGTGTGGAGCGGCCTCAGCTGAGTTCGCTGAATTCTCACCACGTGACCGCTCGCCGCTTCCTGGCTGCTCGAAACCATATATTTTCTCTGTAAAACGGCCGTCCTCGCCGCGCTACTCGCTGCCGGTGTGAACGTCCCACAAGTCGACGGGCGCGCGACTCTTTCGCTGGAAACACTCGCCGCCGGCCGCCCCCCGCCACTCAAGATGAGCGACAATTGCGTCATTACATTGTCTTTGTATGTAATCTAAACGAAAATTCGCGTCGCGTCCGGTGGAAACATACTGGAGCTTCGAGCTCCGTGGAGAACGGAGGCAGACCGCCAGGTCAGAGCGCAGCCCGGGGAGGCGCTCAGAAACAGGTCAGAAGTGTCTGAGCTCTGGAGAACCGAGTCAGGCGGAGAGTTTGGAGTTCAGTCCTGACAGTCCTGGACTGAGGCTGTTATGGCTTGGGAAAAGAAAAAAAAAAAAAAAAAAACCTCCCTATCGTCTCATTGGTTCCTCTTATCGACAGGTCGGTTAACTTCCCAAAAATGTTGGAAAACAAAACAATAACAAAAAGTTGTTTCAGTTCAGTTTCAGTTTATTTTTATTTTTGAAAAGGGTCAGTGTGCATGTCAACATCATCCTTCAGAAAAAGGGACAGATGCCTGGACCAGGTTGTAGCTTACTTTGATTTGATTTATTAATTTCATTCATTGAAATAAAACAAAAGGTGAGTGCAACATACTCGCATCCACATACTTCAGCACAGATCTGATGAATGAAAAGGTACAGAAAGAAGCAAAAGCTCATAATATCTGCCTCTTATCAGTTCAGAATCCTTTACACTTCCCGTGTGCGCACATACTGCTAATTTCCGCCTGCAGTCCCTTCGGCAGGTTGATGTATTAAAATAATAAACAGTAAAACAAATGAAACGAACAATGAGACGTCAGTTTCTAACAGTAAAAAGACAGTGAGGCCGGTACAATTAAAATGGAGTAGACAGAGCAGAGTTGTCTGCAAACACAGGCGCATGCGTGCGCACACACACACACACTGAGAGTATAAAGTACCCCCCACACACCCTTACAATATTCATTAAAACACCCCCCTCCCCATCCCACCCTTATCTAACCATGTGAGCAAACCTGAGCTGACAGGATCCATTTCTTTACCAGACAGGAAGGACTTCAGGTCTGTGAGGCTGTTATTTCTGCTGGGAGGTTATTCCACTGATCTGAGGACACAACAGAAAGATGATTTAGCAAATGTAGTATTTTGTCGTGGGATACAACATTCTTCCCTTGACACTGATCTAGTGGTCCGTGTTGATGTCTCAGATCACAGAGAAATAAACTGTTTCAGTGGTGGAGGTGTGTCATTATGTATGATCTTAAAAAGCAGGCAGAGGTTAGAATGTATGATTATATCTCAAGACTCAACATGTTATATTTCTGAAGCTCTGAGCAGTGGTGGTGGGAACGCTTTCTCTTATCATGAATTTTTATGGCGCTTTTATAAAATGAATATAGTGGTTTTAGAACTGTTTTACAGGCTTGTTGGGGAAGACTTTGTATCAGTCCTGGAGCGGGTCTGGTGGTTGGATGGGAAGATGAAGACCTGCAGCGCTGTCAACAGGATTTAAAGGATCAGTTCAGTTTAAACAGTTTTCACGTTGTTTTCAAATGAAGTAGAACAATATTCTCACCCCGAATGCTTTTCTGATCTGAACAGTGATTCGGGAGAAATTTAGATCCAAAGTGGAGCTGCAGACGTCCGTATACTGTTAGCCAATGGGGCATGTGTGGCTCCAGCTCCCAAAACGACTTTAATCGTCAAAAAACTCATTAGTTTCATCAACATTTCCTCCTGGTCGCTCAGCCTCTCCTCCACCACAGCCCGGGGTCTCCAGATACATGCTGCTGTGGTTTTACAGATCTCTGAAGTGAACACGGTGATGTGGATGTAAACCGAAGTACATTCACCAAGAGACACAGTAGGTGGCGCTGTGCGCCAAAGTTGTTGGTCGCCACCCGCTTATATGAGCATATTGTTCGACTTCGTTCTATAAACAACGCGAACACTGTTTAAACCGAAGTTCTCCTTTAATATTTCCAGATGGATGCGTTGCTGTCAGGTTTTTTTGGGTGTTGCGCCGAGTTGAAATGTGATTCATGGCTCCAGTGTGGAGCCACCTGCAGAACCCCCCCCCGCCGCTGCTCCCCTTTTTTCAGGCATGTGATCTTTTCCTGCTTCAAGCCCTGTACAGGGTTCTCCTCTGAGCCTGGTTCTACAGGGTTCTCCTCTGAGCCTGGTTCTGCAGGGTTCTCCTCTGAGCCTGGTTCTGCAGGGTTCTCCTCTGAGCCTGGTTCAGCAGGGTTCTCCTCCTCTGAGCCTGGTTCTACAGGGTTCTCCTCTGAGCCTGGTTCTGCAGGGTTCTCCACTGAGCCTGGTTCTGCAGGGTTCTCCTCTGAGCCTGGTTCTGCAGGGTTCTCCTCCTCTGAGCCTGGTTCTACAGGGTTCTCCTCTGAGCCTGGTTCTACAGGGTTCTCCTCTGAGCCTGGTTCTGCAGGGTTCTCCTCCTCTGAGCCTGGTTCTACAGGGTTCTCCTCTGAGCCTGGTTCTGCAGGGTTCTCCACTGAGCCTGGTTCTGCAGGGTTCTCCTCTGAGCCTGGTTCTGCAGGGTTCTCCTCCTCTGAGCCTGGTTCTGCAGGGTTCTCCTCCTCTGAGCCTGGTTCTGCAGGGTTCTCCTCCTCTGAGCCTGGTTCTGCAGGGTTCTCCTCCTCTGAGCCTGGTTCTACAGGGTTCTCCTCTGAGCCTGGTTCTACAGGGTTCTCCTCTGAGCCTGGTTCTACAGGGTTCTCCTCTGAGCCTGGTTCTGCAGGGTTCTCCACTGAGCCTGGTTCTGCAGGGTTCTCCTCTGAGCCTGGTTCTGCAGGGTTCTCCTCCTCTGAGCCTGGTTCTGCAGGGTTCTCCACTGAGCCTGGTTCTGCAGGGTTCTCCTCTGAGCCTGGTTCTGCAGGGTTCTCCTCCTCTGAGCCTGGTTCTACAGGGTTCTCCTCTGAGCCTGGTTCTGCAGGGTTCTCCTCCTCTGAGCCTGGTTCTGCAGGGTTCTCCTCCTCTGAGCCTGGTTCTGCAGGGTTCTCCTCTGAGCCTGGTTCTACAGGGTTCTCCTCTGAGCCTGGTTCTGCAGGGTTCTCCACTGAGCCTGGTTCTGCAGGGTTCTCCTCTGAGCCTGGTTCTGCAGGGTTCTCCTCTGAGCCTGGTTCTACAGGGTTCTCCTCTGAGCCTGGTTCTGCAGGGTTCTCCTCCTCTGAGCCTGGTTCTGCAGGGTTCTCCTCTGAGCCTGGTTCTACAGGGTTCTCCTCTGAGCCTGGTTCTGCAGGGTTCTCCACTGAGCCTGGTTCTGCAGGGTTCTCCTCTGAGCCTGGTTCTGCAGGGTTCTCCTCCTCTGAGCCTGGTTCTGCAGGGTTCTCCTCTGAGCCTGGTTCTGCAGGGTTCTCCTCTGAGCCTGGTTCTGCAGGGTTCTCCTCTGAGCCTGGTTCTGCAGGGTTCTCCTCTGAGCCTGGTTCTACAGGGTTCTCCGGTTCTCTGCCGCCGGTCAGTCCTTCTCAGTCAGATCCTGTGAGTCCAGGATCCACTAGAAGACTCCTCCAGTTCTTAGGGTTCTAGCAGAACTCTGGGGATCAGGTCCTGGTTCGGGATCACGGTCCCTCTTGTAGGCAGAACCAGGTCTGGCTGCTCAGCTCCAGTCTGGATGGTGGACTGTGTCTCCACCTGCTGGCAGAACCGTGTCACTGCATCCATTCTCTGTTCAGACGAGGTTCTTCTGGAACCGAGACGGTTCTGTCCTCGTGTCCTCCTGCACGTCTCCTCTCAGGTAAATGTCTCCAGCAGAAATCCGGTCTTCACGGTTCCAGTCTGGTCGTATCGACTGATCTTCTGTTTTCAACCTGCAGCTGCAGGCAGGGACGCAGGGGACAGAGGACGACGGTCCCCGGAGGAGGACGACGGTCCCCGGAGGAGGACGACGGTCCCCGGAGGAGGACGACGGTCCCCGGAGGACGGTCCCCGGAGGAGGACGACGGGCCCCGGAGGAGGACAGCGGTCCCCGGAGGAGGACAGCGGTCCCCGGAGGAGGACAGCGGTCCCCGGAGGAGGACGGCGGTCCCCGGAGGAGGAATCCGTCCAACGAAGACGGTTCGGAGACTGGAGGCCTGATTCCACTGGACGGAGGACATGATGGAGGACGGCTGATGAGGCTGGACATGGGGTCAGAGACATTTCCAGCATCTCACTTGTTCTGGGTTCCGGTTCCACGGCGTCCCCCCTGCAGGGTCTGGATCGTGGACCGCTCCGTGTGACGGGCAGGTGGGACATGGCCGCTCTGGCTCCGCCCCCTCTGGCTCCGCCCCCCAGGTGAGACGCTCCAGTTTTTATGTATTTATTTATTTTCTCAGTTTAATCAAAGCTTTTTCCAAACTGGACGTGCGTCTCGGCGGCGCCGGGCTCCGAGGACGGCAGAGACGGCAGAAGGACCCCATTTATTTACCTGAGTGGAAGTGAAAGTATGTCTGTCAAAATTACTTTGGTAAACATGAGAGTACTGGTCCACATATCTACTCAAGTAAAAGTAAAAAGTACAGGCCCTGAAATGAACTCAAAGTATTCTGAAAAGTAAAAAGTCTTTTTCTTGCAGGCTTCACTCCAGCGCTGTGTGAATGTGACTGATGGTTTCCAGACTGGAGTCAGAAATCCTCTCACAGACCGAACTCTGCTGCTGCTTGTCAGAGAACATCAGTGCAACACTTTACACGTTTAGAATTAACAAAAATATTTAAGCGTTTGCTTTTAATTTACGTTTTTTTTAATCAAAATGAAATAAGATTAACATAAAATGCAACGATTTACTGTGTAATTCAAACTGCTTTCTTTTTAACAAAAATAATGTAAATAATTCAAAAAGCTCTCTTTTAACTCACAATGAACTATTTTTTTAAAACCTGTTTTTAGGCTGAGTTTCCCAGCTGGCCGTGCAGAGCGTCCTCTGCTCTCTCCGCTCTGCATCAGGAAGCGCCCACTGGCTGCAGCTTCTCCTTCCCAGCGAGCCGGACCAGCAGGCGCCGCTCAGTCCGTCTGATGCTGAAGACCGGATGGAGGGGGCGGAGTCTGGGGTGGACTCGGGCCCCGTCCCTTTTCTCTTTCTAGCCCCGCCCCCTTTGAAACGGAGCGCTGAGGGGGAGGGCCGACAGTAAACCCCTCCGAACTGGAACACTCCTCCGACAGTCGCGTCCGTCTTCAGTAGTCGCCGCTGCCGATGACGTAGCAGATGCGACAGTCGTTTGCCGAAGAAGAATGTTTTTCTTATTTTAAAACTTTATTAACCGATTAAACACTGACATTACGAACTTCTTCCGTTGCGGACGCCGCCATCTTGCCGATCTTGGACGGCTTTCTGAGAAATCTGTCATCCAGTGGCGGCCGGTGGCGAGGGGCGCTTGTTTCGTCCTCCTACACTGTGACTGGCGGGCGGGGTTAGTTCAGTTCACTTCCTCATTGGCGGGGGCGCTCGTTTCCCACCCGCGCATTCCAGGCGGGCGGTGTTGAAGAAACCAGTTTATTGAAAATAATCGTCTATCTGTTGTGTCTGGAATGCGCGGGTGGGAATCGAGCGCCCCCACCAATGAGGAAGTGAACTGAACTAACCCCGCCCGCCAGTCACGGTGTAGGCTGACAGAACGAGCGCCCCTCACCACCGGATCATACCCCTCCGTTTGGAGTGAGCCTCGGGAGAATCTCCTTTTGGACGGCAGTGTTGCCAGATTTGGTTGAGCTTTTTCCGCCCAATCACGTTCCAAAACCCGCCCACTTCCGCAAGAAAAGCCCAGTAGTGTTTTACACACGAACACATTTAATAGTATATACCCGCCCAATGCATTTTTATCCCCCCAGGTGTAATCAAAAGTAGCCCAATTGGGCAACACTCCCCCCCCCCCGTCATGGTGACAGTCGGGACACTCCGACCCTACACCTGAACACACACCACGAGGGGGGCTGAGGGGGGATGGGATTCAGCCTGGGTCTCCTTCACGATCCTCTCTGCTCTCCATTTTTGTAAAGTTCTTCTGGCTTCGACCTGCAGACGCTGTCATGGCGACTGCTGGCGGGACGGCAGCCATCTTTCAAAACTTTAGTGGTGCCCGGAAACCAGCTTTCATCTCCAAAAATAAATAAATGAATTAATTAGTGCTGGGCAACGATTAAATTTCTTCATCGCGATTAATCACATAATTTTTCTGCAATTAATTGCGACTAATCGCATTATGCGCAAAATACAACAATAAACTGAAAGTGCTCTGTAATGATCAGCCGGCCCCAGCCGGCCGCGGGGACTATGGCTTTTACTTATTTATCTTTTTGCAGGAGTTCTGTAAGACATCAAATATGATTTATAAGAACTTAAAATACCAGGTCTTTACCAAGACCCCCCCCCCCCAACACACACACACACACACACCACCAAGAGCAGAGCAGATGAACAGAGGCAGTTTGTTCTGAGCCACGCCTCCTCAGACTCCATTCCGTCTCCGACCCTCAGGCAGAGCCGACAGGACGAATCCAGTCGGGCTGAACTGAGCCTCATTCTGACCTTTATCAAGCCCGATTGTGTGTTGAAGAGAAATGTTCTTTATTTTGTGTTTTCAGCGCCTGAAGAAGCCCAGCGGGCCGAAACGTTCTGCCGGCAACAGGCGCGATTTAAGTTTCACTTTCATTTGTGTCATATCTGCGCTCCTCACTCCAGTTTGCGCCTCATTCCGGCCGTTTCCCCGATGTTTCCCCGATGTTTCCCCGATGTTTCTGACCGTTCGGCTGAGTTCACTGTGGCAGATCATGAGGACTGCGGCGCGTCTCGGCGTGGCCGTGCGCCGTTTGGTGTGGGGCGTTACGGAAGCGGTGCATGAACCCGCCCCGCCCGAAAAGAAATAATATATATTTAAAGAAGTAACAAGCTTTTTGGGAAAATGTAAGGAGTAGAAAGTACCAGTATCTGGATTCAAAATGCAGGGAGTAAAAGTAAAACGTTGTCAGAAAAATAAAAACTTCTACAAGTAAAAAATACCTGAAAATTTTATTTAAGTACAGTAACAAAGTATTTGTACTTGGCTACTTGCCATCACTGGAGGACAGTTTGCATGTTCTCCCTGCTGCTGCGCTGGATTTCTTTTTCTTTTTTTAAACTTTTCTCATCATTTGCAGTTCAAAGTTGACTTTGAAGAAAAATCTGTGAATCAGACCTGAGGAGCAAACGCTCACTGCAGCGGCGGCGCCACTCCGGACATATCCTGACAGGTCTGCAGCGTCCAACCCCCGACACAACACAACAACACAACAACACACAGCAACACAACACAGCAACACAGCACAGCACAGCGGCGTCCTGCTCCGGCGTCCTGCTGCGGCGGGAAATTCAGAAGTACCTGTTGAAAGAAATCAAAGGTGTTCTTCATGCACTTTGGGTAATTGAGGTGCAGTGCGCAGGTAAGTCCGAAGACGGTGTGCATGGCCTGAGGAAGGCTGCCAACGTCCACGACACCGTCTCCCTCCAAGATGATTCCCACTGAGGAAGCCTTGTGGTGAAGGGATTGAGAGTGTGAAGTGGTCTCCTGCTCCCGGCAGAGGATCCCCACCGGCACGCCACTGTATGAACCTTCCTCGTCACCACCGTCCTGAAAAAGGTAACGGGTCAACATGACACCGAGGTGTTATGAACAACCTCTGAAGGAATACTGGCCACACGTCTGCTCAGTGCGGTGTCCACCCACTGCCCGGTGACTGGTACAGGAAACACTCAGGACAGGCGCCGGAGGCTTCCACATGATCTGGAGCAGCGCCAAGTAAGCTCTGGGGTAGACCTACTCCAGAGAGGCTTTCTGTCAAACAACGATAACAATAAAAATAACATCGAAGCTATTAACACATGCACACCTTAAATAATATGCATGGGAAGGAAAGAGGAGAAGAGGCAGAGAGCAGAGGAGGAGGGGAGCAGTGCTGTTTTTGGCAGCCTATTTTGATTTACTTTTAATCTTAGTCTTTTGGACGAAATGCTTATTAGTTTTAGTCACATTTTAGTCATTTCCACACTTGATAGTTGTCGTCTCGTTTCGACAAAAACCGAACGTGTTTTAGTCTGTTTTATTTTCTGCTGGATTACAATGAAAGTACATCCATAAATCACTGCATCTTTTCCTCCCGCCAATCCCCTCTGCCATGATAATAATAATAATAATAATAATAATAATAATAATAGATTTTATTTATAATGCACTTTACATCTGAGGGCAGATCTCAAAGTGCACAACCAAGAAAACAATAAAATCAACGATATAAACAACAGAAAAGAACAGAAAACAGCTAGACAGTATGAACGCTCTCTCGGGTGCGGTGCATGCAGTGCAGGTCAAACGAGAACAGGAAGCAGCTCGTGAGTTGCTGACATTTTCGGAGTGAAGCACACCAGGTGTGTGAACAAGCTGGGGAATCGCATTTGTTTTCATTTATTTTGAAAGTCAAAATACTGACATTTTTGTCTCGTCTCGGGAACGAAAACAACAGATACATTTCGTCAAATTTCCGTCTTTAAAGAGATATTTTTAACTCATCACGTCTCGTTTTAGTCCCAGAGAAAAGGGGCGTTGATGAAATATTTTTTTTGTCGTCATCGTTAACGAGAACAACACTGGAGGGAAGACAGGAAGTAAAAGGGGGAGAGGGGAGGGAGAGAACAGGGAAGGCTAGAAAGGTGAGAGAGGTGATGGAAGGTAGAAGGGGAAGGGGGAGGAGTAAACAAGGAGAGTTGGTAGAGAAAATGCTTCCGAAGCAGGCCTTGAAGAAGGTGGATGGATCATCGCCGAGAATGACAGGAAGCCCCCTGAGGACGAGGCGTCTGACTTCTGTCACATCCAGAGTCTGGTGGATTGAAGGAGCAGACAGGACACCGCATACTTACAATAGGGTCCCAAATACTATATTCACAAAATTCATCAACAATACACGACACAGTCATTTTCATACCAGACCCACCTGTTGGCTCACAGAGTGTTTCTGACATTATGCATACAGAAACTATTTGCACATATCATTTACATATCATCGAGCAAAACCAGCATACTACTGTAATGGGTGTTAAGTTAACAACCTGAGGAGTGAGTCCAACTCTGTTATGCAGTCTACTCAAAGTTAAGGAAAACAAAAAGGACGGTGCACACTACCAGCATATTTATTTACAAGAAATGTGTTCTTTCAACAGGGCGACAGTATCAGGCTTTGTTGGCAGCTCCACCTTTCTAATGTCGGCTTCAGTGATGATGACTCTGACAAGCATTCTGTTGCACTGCCATCTGGGGTGAAAGACAGAGAATGTTCAGCACACAATATAACGTTTGAGAGTCACCATCAGTTTCCCACCAATTCTGTAACCTGAAAGGGGGAAAACGTCATTTTTTTTTCTTTTCCCCCTTGTCCTGTTCGGCAGCTGGGGCGTGCAATATTGTCTGATTGTAGCCTTTTACTGTCCGAACAGATTTTACTGTCAGCAGCAGGATGAGACTGAGTCTCCTCCTGCTGCTGCCTTTATTTAAAGCTGGCATCCGGCATGGCTGAGGACAGGACCGGGACGGAGACGCTCAGAGAGCAGGGACAGAAAGAGAGAAAGATAAAGAGAGGGACAACCGGGGGGGGGGGGGCACAACCTATGTACAAAGTCACAATACAAAACAGTGTTGTCGACGCACCACACGCAACCTAGAACAATCCCAAACCCCCGATCTAGACAACACCAAAACAGAGCCGACAACCAACACAGACAATTACAGAACCATACATACATTTTTTTTTTCCGAACCATATTAGTGAACAGACCAGGCCACAAAAATAAAAGGAGGTGTAGGGGAGGAAGGAAATGCAAGGACACCACAAACCCTTTTTTTTTTTTTTTTTTGAATATAGCTAGTCGTAACTAGTAGTAACTAGTAGTAACTAGTAGGAGTGTAACGGTATTTGTATTCGTCCCGTACCGTCACGGTACGGGGGTCACGGTTCGGCACACACAATCACACGATGAATACACCAGTGAGTAAAAAAAAAAAAAAATTCCAACCTTAGATGGCGGTAATGAGCCTAAAAGCTGCCGGCAACCACCATTATCACAGAAGAAGAAGAAGTAGAACAAGCAGGTCCAAACATGAACAAATGAAGAAGAAAGTACAAGCGGAATGAGAGCTGCAGCGTGTGGCGGAGCGGATTAAACGGGAGAGTATTTGTTCCGTGTGCGTTCCCTCATACGGAGTGACGTGTGACGTGCCAGTAAACAGGAAGCAGCACAGTCAAAAAACCAGCAGAGAACGCCACGGTGGTGGAAAAACACTTTTTTAATACAAAACCCCGACATAAAAAACATTGGAGAGGCGAGATGGAACCAAATCGCGTGACAGCGAGTTGTATAAAGAGCTCTATAGCAGAATACGAGCGATCGCCGGCAGGTGTTATGGATTAACTGGTTCCCGTGTTAACGAATGACAGCGGAGGTCTGTGTAAACACATGCTGATTACAGCAGTTGTTAAAGTAAGACTCACAAAAGACTTTAAACGTATACACTCACTGTAACTGTCGATAACCGACGTTCGCCAGAACGACTAGATGTTTCAGTCATTATTGGTCACAAGTTAACACGGGCACCAGTTAATTCGAAACATCGGCATGCGGCGCAGAGCTCACAACGAGACGTGCTGCTCCGCACGGCGGTGCTGCGGTCAGGGGAGCAGCTGCTCCTTCAGCAGCGTATCATGGAGATTTTGGGACATTATTAGAGCAGATATCAGCAGATAAAAACTCTCTGCTTGGCGCTGAGGACTGCTGCTGCAGAGAGGAAGACCTGCAAGTTCCTCGTGAGACTTTGTGCGCATGTCACAGGGTCCTTGTAAACGAGGATTCATCGTGGATGTTTTGTATGCTGTACATGAATACACTCGCGTTTAATAGTATTGTTTACAATCGGATTGAAAAAACACCATGTAAACTGGGCCAATAATGTGTCGCATGGGAAAGCTTGGGAAAAATGTTCTGGTGCATTTGTGAGCTTTTTTTACTTTTTCCCCACTGTACCGAAAAACGTACCGAACCGTGACCCTTACACCGAGGTACGTACCGTACCGTGGCTTTTGTGTACCGTTACACCCCTAGTAACTAGTAGTAACTAGTAGTAACTACACTGTAACAAGGTTCTGTAGTTTTTACAGTAATATTACTGTAAAGTGACCAAATAGCTACTGTAGAACGTGCTTACAGTAAGTTGCTGTACATCTGCAATGCATCATGAGTAAAATTTACTGAGAGGATAAATTTACAGTAAATAACTTTTTACTGTGAATCACATTACAGTAATTCTGAGCATTTTTAATTTTTCAAATTTTCTGAGTCACGCAAAGGAGGAGGAGTCGGCGCCATTTTACGATTCTCCGGAGTTTAACAGGTGTCTGCTGATGGCTGCCAATTTTAAGTTCAAAGTCGTTTTCTGGACCTTACTTGGAATTAATCTAATTTTTTTTTTTGGTCTGTGACTTCAGCAGGTAAGTCAATTCAATATTTTAGAATTTTATATCGAGTTTCTTCAGGTAATTGTCTGGTGTGTCCAACAGTAACCGAGAGAGAAGGGAAGATATGCGGTCCTGAGCCAGTAAGCTAGCGTATTGAACTTTAGCAAACTACTTGCTAATGAAATTTTGCTGAGTTCGGTTTTTACAGTCATTGATAAATTTAAGAGAGTAGCCCTTAAGTAACGTTACTGGATAAACGTTAGATTTAAGCGTGCTAACCGCGTTAAACCGTGTTCGCGCGCGCGCGTTAGCTCGTTAGCACCGTTAGCTCTGTCCATACGGTAAATTTCACTGTTGTCTACTCGGCGTCTTTCTCGTTAAATATGGCAAATGTCCTAATTATCCTGGTGACTTTCTTGTGTTAAAGGCGACTAGCGATAAGTGCAGACACGTTGTCTGGTGATTTGGAGACCGTAATGTGATAGCACGTATCGGTCTGGAGCAGCGGGTGCTACCGTGAGCCCCTCCCTGTCCCAAAGGGCTGCAGTCTCACTGCCCGAACGCACTGGACCCGGTAGCGCCGCCACGGCGCTTCTGATCGCCTCCCATGTTAGCGGAGAAGCGAGGCGTATCTGCTGCCTGCGCTCTCCGCGCTGGTCACACATCAGCAGCACTCGGCTGATCCGTCAGCTCTCGGTTTTCACGTTTGTTCCCTCTGTCTCGCTCTGCCAGTATGGATGTGTGTGTGTTGGTGACCTGTGGAGAGACTTTTTCTCCTCCTGTCCTCTTTTTTTCTGCATCACGTGAATCTCTGTCGCTGTGGTGTGTGTGTGTGTGTGTGTGTGTGTGTGTTTGATTGGGTGCGTACGTGCGTATGTCTGTTTGTGTGTCCATCTCTCTTGTGATTAGACCCAAGTGACAAATTATAGACGGACGAGCAAAACCGTAACTAATCGTCATTTAATTTATTTTATTTTGAAAACTGACCGGATTCGCTTGCCTTTTCTGTTTCCGACTTCCTGTCTGGTCCGATCTGCTTGATCCAGCTTGACATATGCGGTAGCGCCGCGCACGGCGCTTCTGATCGCCTCCCATGTTAACCTATCTAACCGGCCGCACCGAACGCGCAGTGGAGCGCCGCGGCTCGCGCTCTGCAGCGCCCTGCAGCGCCCGCTCCGCTTCGTTCTATTTTTCACGCGAGCCGCGAGCGCCGGGAGCGCCATATGTCAAGCTGGATCAAGCAGATCGGACCAGACAGGAAGTCGGAAACAGAAAAGGCAAGAGAATCCGGTCAATTTTCAAAATATAACAAATTAAATGACGATTAGTTACGGGCGGTGTTGCTCGTCCGTCTATAATTTGTCACTTGGGTCTAATCACAAGAGAGATGGACACACAAACAGACATACGCATGTACGCACCCAAACACACACACACACACACACACACACACACACACACAGCGACAGACATTCACGTGATGCAGAAAAAAAGAGGACAGGAGGAGAAAAAGTCTCTCCACAGGTCACCAAAACACACACATCCATACTGGCAGAGCGAGACAGAGGGAACAGGGAACAAACGTGAAAACTGAGAGCTGACGGACCGAGCCGAGTGCAGCCGATGTGTGACCAGCGCAGAGAGCGCAGGCGCCTCCAGTGCGAACAGCCAAGCGCCGCTACGCTTCCGCGTCCAGTGCGTTCCCGGCGTAACATGGGAGGCGATCAGCTTCCGCGTCCAGTGCGTTCGGGCCGTCACCCGTCAGCGTCCAGACGGCAAATGATTTGCGCATTTGCGAAGTGTTGTTGATCCAGTCCCAACTTACAGAGCAGGATGTAAATGTTACAAATATGTTAAAATATTAATTGCAATTTATTTAGTATAGAAAATGTTAATGTATTCACTGTCAAACTAAAATCACTGCATTTGATTCTCACAGCCTCAAGTTCCACACATATTTAGGGTTTTTACTCGCTTTTTTGTCTCTCCCACGGCTTATTCCTCTCTTAAAACCCCTGTTACGCCGGGAACGCACTGGACGCGGAAGCGTAGCGGAGGCGCCGCGCGCGTTGCGCGCGTCTCCGCGCCGGCGCTTGGCTGTTCGCACTGGAGGCGCCTGCGCTCTCTGCGCTGGTCACACATAGGCATGTGCCGATATGAAAATTTGATATCACGATATTGGTGGCCCAAAATATCACGATTCACGATATTATCACGATATTTGGCGCGTTGCTTTTAATACTATTGAAAATGCTCAAAAACACTGTGAAATCCATCAACATCTGTCAATAACACTGTACATTTTAACATGCCTGAGCACATTTTGATAAAGCAGAGGGAAAAAATGAAACTTTACCCTTGCCTATTTTTTTTTCCAGATTCCATACTGAAAAACACCATGATAACAATGAAGCAGCCATAAAGCTGCCGCTGACTGCATTCAGCAGCTCCTGGACTACAACTGGACCAGGTTTTTATGAGATCAGCATAAAGCACACAGATTTTATAGTGTTTAGTTTGGATAGAACCAGGAGAACCCTTCATTTGGCCATTTGGAGACCAACCTATGCCAAACTATAATAAGTAGGTTTATAACTTATTTGAAAGGAATCTGACTTTAAAATACTTTTAATTTCCACTACAGGAGTCTGTATGCAATGCAGCCTTTGGCTCTGATATTTAGCCACTATATCATACATTTCTGCAGTTTTTGTGCAGAAACTTGTAATTTTGCACAGTATTGTGCACAGTACAAAATACTTTTTTTAATAAATGACTGAGCCATAGCATTTAGTTTCCAACTGAAATATATTTATAATAATAAAATCAATACAAAAATAGCCAATTATATGACAGGGAAAACAAAAAAAATCCCCTTTGCAACATGTAAACACATGAAGAAAAAAACAAAAACAATGTGCAATGAGCTGTAGAAACGCACAATGAAGATAAATGTGCACGTTTCAGAATAAAAAATTGCCAAATATCACAGAAACAATCACTGATTGTGTGTGTCGCGTGTGTCTCGCTCTGCGGTGCGCACTGCTGCGTCTTTTAGAACCAAGATGGCGGCGGCGCTCGTGCGGTTACGCTAAAAGATGTCTCCCAGCTGGATGATGCCTCAGTCACGTGTATCGTATCGTATGAACGCTCACCAGACGCGAACGAATGTCAACAAACTTTATTTAAACTCCCAAGATTAACGACAAGCCCACAAGATGGCGACAATAACATTCAGGCGCGTGACGCGCTGTCACTACTGCAGAGGATTAGGAAGTTAGTTTTGGTCAGGGGAGAGCGTGGATAGATGGAAAATGACCACAGAACGGTAAGGAAATAAAACATGTTGTGTTTGGTGTGAATAGCTTTGAGATTTGGCGAAGAAGTGTGAGAGAAACGTGCAATCTGAGGCGCTGGCTGTGACATGTAAAGATGGGTTTTGGGTTTGTTTTGCCGCTGACGGGAGGCGGTCGGCTCAGAGAAGATTCTGCCTGGTGTCTCTTAAACAGCAGCTTTTCTAGTTTCACGCGAGGCCCAGTACGTTGGGATGGAGCACACGGATCTCTGGTTCTGTTGTGTTTTGTGTCGGGAGGTGCGCTGAGGGGGCGGTACAGTGTCTGTCAGGCCGAATGCGTTAATGCCTCGTTTTAATCATCCTGGCATAAAACTACTTACTTTCGGGGTTTTCTATGGATCTGGGACTTTTGTGGTGGTTTGCAGTACATTTTGCTGCAGAGGCTTTGACACCTTGGGTTAGATCAGTAGCTGTTTCGGTAACGGGCTTGTCTCCAGATGAAACAGACGATATCTTGTAAATGACGTGATATGATAATCTCGGCTGTCCAATATCGTAAATCGCGATTATATCGTAAATTGGCACATCCCTAGTCACACATCGGCTGCACTCGGCTCGGTCCGTCAGCTCTCGGTTTTCACGTTTGTTCCCTGTTCCCTCTGTCTCGCTCTGCCAGTATGGATGTGTGTGTTTTGGTGACCTGTGGAGAGACTTTTTCTCCTCCTGTCCTCTTTTTTTCTGCATCACGTGAATGTCTGTTGCTGTGTGTGTGTGTGTGTGTGTGTGTGTGTGTGTGTTTGGGTGCGTACATGCGTATGTCTGTTTGTGTGTCCATCTGTCTTGTGATTAGACCCAAGTGACAAATTATAGACGGACGAGCAACACCGTCCGTAACTAATCGTCATTTAATTTGTTATATTTTGAAAATTGACCGGATTCTCTTGCCTTTTCTGTTTCCGACTTCCTGTCTGGTCCGATCTGTTTGATCCAGCTTGACACATGGCGCTCCCGGCGCTCGCGGCTCGCGTGAAAAATAGAACGAAGCGGAGCGGGCGCTGCAGAGCGCGAGCCGCGGTGCGCGCGGCGCTCCACTGCGCGTTCGGTGCGGCCGGTTAGATAGGTTAACATGGGAGGCGATCAGAAGCGCCGTGCGCGGCGCTTCCGCGTCCAGTGCGTTCGGGCCGTTACATTTACAATTACGACTTTTAGGACAGCTACTTTGCTTAGTGAGGAGTTGGCACCACTGTTCATTACTCTTTTTCTGTTTTCAGCGGCTGAGAGAGAACTTAAAAACCGAAGCGGGCCAAACAAAACATGGAACGGTAAGACTTTTTACCCACCGTGACGTGTGCTCTCCTGACTTGCGGCAGCAAATTCAATCTAACAGTATTAAGATTTTTAACTTTAGAATTTGAAACTGTGTTAAGATTGATGGTTCTTTTTTGTCGTTTGGCCATGTTTTTAAAGGATGTGTAGCTGCAATAACAAAACATTTATTTTGACTATATACAGAAATACAGTGATTTTCAAAAAACATGCTTTTTCAATGCAAACAATGTCATTTCTCTACCGACACAGTCACGCCATATATCAAGCACATCAAAGTGCACAGAAACCAGGCAAACTTCAGGTTTCCCTGTGGGATTTCCAAGTGTCCTTGTAAATTCAGGACATTATGCGCATTACAGACACACATGTACCGACACCACAAAAAAACCAAACCAGCCAGATCAAACAAATGTGTCAATTTGAAATGTGAGGTTGAGAAATGTGCCTTTAATCCTCGCATTTTTCAAGTCTTTGTGAGCATTTAAAGTCGCATATGAGGAATGGAGACAAAATCGTTTGCCCTTTCAGTGCTTGTCAGAAGTGCTTCAGTGTCACATCTTCCTTCACGTCACACATAAGCAGGAAACATGCCAAGGACTTTGTGGCTGGTAAAGATGGAGTCACAGACAAACAGGATGTAGGCTGGCATGATGACGCTGTTGATGATGACATGACAGAGACTGCAGAATGTCCTGAGGCTTGGGATTCTTTAGGTGATGTTGAGAAAGACAGAGATGTTTTTCTTACCAATTTGGCACTCTTTTACATGAGAATGCAGTCAAAGATGCTTTTACCTGCATCCACAATATCCACTCTGATAGAAGAGTTTCAAGAAGTATGCACAAATACAATGTCACAAATGTTTGTTAGACTTCGGGAAGAGCTGCTAAAGCTTGAAATACCTGTTGAAACGGTCTCTCATATCATAGATGGACTGTCGAAAGAGAACCTATTGAAAATGTACAATGAAGGTTTGTTCAGATCAGATACAACAAGAAAGACATATTTTAAGAAAAATTTCTGTTATATTGAACCCATACAAGTTCGTCTAGGTTTGGATGCTGCTGGTAAAGAGCAGTTTTTCCAGTATGTCCCAGTTAAAGAGACTTTAAAAGCTTTGATGAGCCTTCCATCAGTGAGAGACCAATATAATGTCTCAAAAAAGCACATACCAGAAGATCCAAATGTGCTGGAGGATGTGAGGGATGGTAAGACTTTCAAAGAAAACACCCTTTTAAAAGAGTTGCCTTCCCCAATATCAGTTATATTGTATCAAGATGCCTTTGAAGTTGTGAATCCTCTTGGATCTGGCAAAAAGAAACACAAACTCTTAGCTGTGTACATGACATTGGGTGAGATATTGCCTCACAACCGGTCATCCACTGACCCAATGCAGCTAGTCCTGCTTTGCAGGGAGTCTGATTATCAGTTTTTTGGACAAGAAAAAGTGTTCTCCTCCCTTGTGAGAGACTTAAAAGATATTGAGCAGTCTGGCATTCCCTTGCAAACAGGTGAGACTGTGAAGGGGGTTGTAATTGCCATTGTAGATGACAACCTGGGATCACATTCACTTGGAGGCTTCACAGAGAACTTTAGCAGGAGTGTAAACTTTTGCAGATACTGCCTTATAACCAGGGACAGATTTACACATGAACCTACAAAGCTAGGCCCAGCAAGGACAGTCGAAAACTACAGGCGCAGTGTGGAGAAGTTGTCTGAGGGATCTGAAAACAGTGTAGACGGAGTAAAATTTGACTCCATTTTTAATTCTTTGGAACATTACCATGTCTGTCAACCAGGGCTTCCACCATGTGTCGGACATGATCTCTTTGAGGGTGTTGTGTATGTAGATCTTCAACTGTATCTCAAACATCTTGTGTCCATTGGGAATCACTTTACATTTGTGCAGTTAAACAGGAGGATCTCTCAGGTAAAATTCAAGGGTCGTGATGCTAATAACCGCCCTTGTGTGGTTAGAGCTGATGGAAAAAAGTTGGCAGGAAGTGCAGCACAGAATTGGTGCTTGCTACGTCTTCTCCCTGTCCTTGTCGGTACTCGTATCAAGAATCCTCTTGAAGACCAAGTTTGGCAGTTGTGTCTCAAGCTAAGGGAGATAGCTGAAATTGTGTGTGCTCCCAAGATCAGCACCAACCAGGTAGCCTATCTGAAGTTACTTGTTGAGGAATATTTGGAGTCGAGAGCAGCAGCTTTTCCAGACCAACCGTTAAGGCCAAAGCATCACTTCCTCCTCCACTACCCAGACCTCATACTAAAGTTTGGCCCGCTCATTCGCCTCTGGACTCTACGCTTTGAAAGTAAACACACATATTTTAAACAGTGTGTACGGAAACTCCATAATTTCAAAAACCCCTGTAGCACTTTGGCAGAGAGGCATCAATTGCTACAAGCCTATTTACACACAGGGAGCTTGTTCCCCCCGATTCTTCAAGTGAGCCATGGCACTGAATTTGATGATCAAGTCTACAATGCAGCCATTCAAGAAGCTGTTAGACTAAGAGGGGTTCAAAAACAAAATGCAGTAGAAACAGGTTCTGTCACATACAAAGGTACTACATACCGGAAAGGAATGGCTGTAGTCCTCGGTGTTAATGACAGTGGTTATGAGCTTGGTAGGATCGTTCTGCTGCTGGTCAGCCATGAGAAAGTTTATTTTGTTTGTGAAAAATGTCAGTCAGTGCCAGCATTGGATCTTGGTGTTCACATTCTGCAGAATAACACACAGGCTCATTATGCTTGTGTTGATGTGGATGCCCTTGTTGACTATTACCCACTGCCCCTGTATAAACTGTGTCAGCTTGATGTAATTGTACTGCATCATGCTGTTTTTTCAGCGGAAGTATAATGGACGCTGCCATTAAAAGTATCCTCCCCTATCTGGAAAATGAAACACTGGAGATGATTCTGCAACATTTGTCAGAGATGGGGGTGAGAACAGCTGATGACATGGAATTCATAAATGAAGATGAGTTGACACATCTCCTGTCACCAGTGGATTGCAGGAAACTATTGCGTTCATTCAAGAGAAGAGGTAAACTATGTTGTACTAAGAATATCAGTTGAGTACCCAAAGCTATTTAACAAAATACAGCTGTCTCCAAATTTGAATTTCATACCCGTGAATCAAAATAAGGTGTATATGCTTTCTTAACTATGTAGCCTTGGATTATGGCAGCAGCTGGTGTGTGCTTTCTTTCTTTTTCAGATGCACAACACAACACTCAACAAACTGACTGTACCAATGGGACTTCTCAACATGATGTAATTTTGACTCTTGTGCCTGTACTGGATCCTAAGACCACATCCAATTCAGAGTTTTCATTGGGACCTACAAGCCCTGTTTCTGTGCAGAACAGCACCTGGGTATCAACATTTTGTGTACCATGGGAGAAAACACATGAGAGTTTGAGACACTGTCTTGCACAGGGGAAGAGACCTGAAGCAGCAGATAGACGGCATATGGTGAGAGTTATTGCAGAAGCAATAAGAGAAATTTGTTTGAACCCCCCATTTAGGCAGTGTGCTGAACTGGCTAAGATCATTGTAGATAAATACCCCGAGTCTTTTGAAGACAGAACAGAAGAGGGAGAACGAATGGGCAATGGATATTACACCTTAAGTAAACAACTGAGAACAAGGATTGAGTTTTTAAACCGAGACAACACACTAGCCAGACTTCGAAAACCAAAACAACTGGTTCATGCCTTGGATGAAGACCTACCAGGACCGTCAAAAAAAATGTGCCAAAATGGATAGCTATGGATGTGTGAACTGGCAGCCCTCAGAGCTACCAGAAGGAGAAAATAGAGTCTCTCTTCTTGAAAAAAAAAGAGAGCTATTGACTATTTATTCCCAAGAAGGACAAAGAGGTGCAGATCACAGGCGAGTCAGTGAGCTCATGACATTATTGTATGAGCAACAGCGTCGTGATATTAATGCAACTCCTCCACCGAATATGTCAGACTTACAGAAAGAATGGCCATTCCTGTTTGTACAGAAGTTTTTACTACAGCACTTTTGCACACTGACGGGAATTGATATTGAATTAAGACTACGAGAATCACTTGCTGCAAAAGGGAGCAGAGTGCTGAAGTATTTCAAAAGTCAGCTTCTTAAATGGAAAAAGGAAGTGAAGACAGTCCTTCAACACCTTCAAAGACAGATGGAGGACGTGGATCCTGGACTTGCTTCAATACTGGTCATGATTGCACACTTCAAAGAAAAGGAAGATTCCCTTTTCCTCTTGGCTGATGTAAGTAATTTTTTTGTATTACCACCACATCAGATTTTGGGGGGATTTTTTTTTTTAGGCCTGTAATTTGTAATTGTGCTTTTTGTTTACATTGTGTTGCAGGAAACTTCTACCCGGGCAGATGCTGAGGCCCAGCTTTCTCTGCCGAGCACTCCAAGGCTTATCATGCTCGGTAAGATTCCAGCACTAGACAATACACAACACACACTGGCTTAAAGGGTTACTTCACCTGAAAGGGTTGCTTCACTTATAAAGACTGTTTGTATTAAGCAGTGCTGCCTTGAATCTTTGGCAAAGAAATTTGTATTTACAAACGGCATGGTAAATTTAGATTCCAAAATTTACCGGCCTCCATTGTTGCCTCAAGATTTAAACAAAGGTTGAATGAATGTTTAAAATACTCACACTTGTTACACAGTATAATACAAGTGTCATTTTGTAGTTGTATCCTCAGGACTTAAAGGCTACGCTGGTTTTTTGACACCTGGACCTTATTTATAGGTGTGTGCATGTTCATATACTCACTCAGACAAACATGGTGCAGCTCGGAGTCCTTCACAAGTTATTTAGATCCAACCGATTTAGCGGGGGCCACGGCAAGGGAACTTCACCGTGGGACATAATCTCTGCAAAATCACTCATTTCGGCTACATTTTTTCATCCATCGCCAGTGTTATCATAAAGTCAGCTTGTCTACTGTCTTGAGGTGGGTCAGCTGACAGTTTTCGCTAACTTAGCCACAATTAGCTCGGATGGCAACATTGCGGAGCTCCTCTCCTCAGCAGAGAAGCACTTTGAGTCGGCCTCGGCTGTCGGGTGGCCGGCGCGTGGGTCCAGTCGCCCGCCTGCAGAGCCCGACCGGGCCTGGAGGCTGGGCCGCTGGGTCGGGGGAACCGTCCACCACGGCGGCGGCGCTGGGTGCCGTGCTGGGTGGGGGGCCCCCGTGGCGGCCCCGGGTTGCCTGCTCAAAGCTCTGCTCTGATGGGACCTGCTGCGCTTTGCTCTTCTTTGACACCGTGCTAACTTAGCCACAATTAGCTGGGATGCTAACGTTTCGGAGCTCCTCTCCCCAGCAGAAAAGCACTCTGAGTCGGCCTCGGCTGTCAAAGCACCTGGGCGTCTGACTCGCTGGGAGGCTGCGTAGCTCTGGTGCCCAGCGGAGGCACACTGCGCGCGGGCTGCGGGGCGTTTCTGGAAGTCTCTCCTCACCGAGAGTCTCTGGAGGTCTCCAAGCCGGGCGAGGAGCGCCGCGGGGCACGTGCGCAGGCGCAGCTGATGGGAGAGGCTCCAGCATCCGAGCTAATTGTGGCAAAGTTAGCACGGTGTCAGAGAAGAGCGAAGCGCAGCAGATCCCATCAGAGCAGAGCTTTGAGCATCCAACCCCAGACCGAAAGGCAACCCGGGGCCGCCACGGGGGCCCCCCACCCAGCACGGCGCCCAGCGCTGCCGCCGTGGTGGACGGTTCCCCCGACCCAGCGGCCCAGCCTCCAGGCCCGGTCGGGCTCTGCAGGCGGGCGACTGGACCCACGCGCCGGCCACCCGACAGCCGAGGCCGACTCAAAGTGCTTCTCTGCTGAGGAGAGGAGCTCCGCAATGTTGCCATCCGAGCTAATTGTGGCTAAGTTAGCGAAAACTGTCAGCTGACCCACCTCAAGACAGTAGACAAGCTGACTTTATGATAACACTGGCGATGGATGAAAAAATGTAGCTGAAATGAGTGATTTTGCAGAGATTATGTCCCACGGTGAAGTTCCCTTGCCGTGGCCCCCGCTAAATCGGTTGGATCTAAATAACTTGTGAAGGACTCCGAGCTGCACCATGTTTGTCTGAGTGAGTATATGAACATGCACACACCTATAAATAAGGTCCAGGTGTCAAAAAACCAGCGTAGCCTTTAAGTCCTGAGGATATGACTGTATAATTTGAGATTTGTGAGTTTACCACAAGTGCTCCATACAGTCTTTATCAAGGATTCAACACAACATGCAGTGACTGCTATATACAGGTGAGTTTTATTTGTGTACTAACCCTGTAAGAGTATTCTAATATAATCAGGTAAGTAATGTCTTTAAAAACTAACACACTAGCACATACACTGAGTCTAACACTAGCAGTAAGCACTATATTCTATAATATGAATGTCATAATCTCATCAATAACTATGGAAATGTTACAGATGTCTTGGACTAAATGTAGAGTCTCAGGAATACAGGTCATGGTAATCGTAGGAGCTTCAGTAAAAATCAGTTGGACTTCTCTTGTAGGTTTTTGAAGACGTCTTGAAGGTGTCTTCAAAACCCTACAAGAGAAGTCCAGCTGATTTTTACTGAAGCTCCTGCGGTCAAGTGCTACACCAACCACTGCACCAGCTGCTGGATATTTAGATAGACATATAGTCAAGGTTTGAGAGGTGACCTAATTTTGTTTTTTTATTATGTCATGCCATGTCATTAGGGTTGTTTTTTTTAGTGTTATTCTGCTTTGAAATGTGAAATGTTGAACACTGAGGTTGAATCCGTGCAATGTCAACTTAATTTTCAGGAGAGTCCATTCTGGAAGCCAAGAAATGGATGCTCTCTATTGAGGGCAAAGTCGTTCTCCAGCTGAGTGACCACTCAGATTTCACCTCTGCCCTGTCTGTTCTCTTTGGATCTTACTATGTCTTCAACATTGAGTATCCAGAGGAAGCAGCCACATCACTGGAATTTATCCAGCGGTAAGCACCTTTACATGTTTCTTCATGGGAATGAGTATAGGTCACTTTACCAATGGTTTCTCCTTAGCTGATGCATGATGTCTGTTGTATTTAAAGGTTTTTTGTGAGAATCAACCCTGAACAGAGCAAGTGTGGCTCCAAGGTCCAAGTGAGCAGAAAGACCGGCAAAATGGTCCAGCGGAGAAATGAGTCCCTCAATCCCCATGTGGTATCTTTCATCAGGGACTTCATTGACTATGACTGGCAAAACAACTAGGTGAGACTTTGAATACATTTTTGCTGTGTTACTGTTATACTATGCTACTACCGTTTCATGCAGTGTTATAATGGTAGAAACATATTGTGGTATTCTAATAGAAAGTATTGAAGTCAACTAAAATGTCCATACGATTATTAATCTCACCTAAAAATTTCTACATGAGTTACTTTCATTCTTCTGCTGCACAGATGTGGAATCTAGCCCAGGAACTGAATGGCTTTGTATGTTAATAAATAGAGTGTTATTGTTGTTTCCAAGATGTTTCGTAAATGAAAAATGTCTACAAAATGAAAAATGCTCATGAAATGAAAAAAAATGTTTATGAATGAAAAAAAAATTAAATGAAAAAATGTTTATGAATGGAAAAAATGTTCATGAAATGAAAAAAATGTTTATGAATGGCAAAAATGTTCATGAAATGAAAAAATGTAGAGGAAATGAAAAAATGTTTATGAATTGAAAAAAATGTTCATGAAATTAAAAAATGTTTATGAATGAAAAAAAAAGTTCATTAAATGAAAAAATGTTTATGAATGGAAAAAATGTTCATGAAATGAAAAAATGTTGAGGAAATGAAAAAATGTTTATGAATGAAAAAAAATGTTCATTAAATGAAAAAATGTTTATGAAATGAAAGATGTTCAGTAATTGAAAGATGTTTAGTAAATGAAAGATGTTTACAAAATGTATGGATCTGTATATATGTGTATGAATTTAAAATTGAAAATGTTGGAAGTTGAATGAATTGATAAAATAAATGAAATTTTTTTACAAGTGTCTTTTACAACTAATTTACAGTATTAAAATAACAGTAATGCTTGTTACAGTAATCTCATTCTTGCTGTGACAACAAATACAATACCATATTACTGTGATTGCATTTACAGTAAGATCATTTCTACTGTAGCAACATTTACAGTGAGAATTATCATACTGTAAAGGTCAACATAGATACTGTGAATAAGTTTACAGTAAGCTTACTGTAAAACATTCTACAGCAACTTACTTGCCAATTGCTGCCAGCAAGTTGCTGCACATTTTACGGTAATGTTCTTACAGTGTAGTAGTAAACTCGGGGCGTGCATCAAGAGAGGTCTGCTACAGATCACCATTAGTCTAACCACCACAAGAAGACAAGGTAACCCAGTATGTGAAGAGTGATTAAAGATCAGCGTGATCATGTGAATATGATGGTGACAGTGATGGTGATAGTGATCATGCATATATGACCTCTGACCCCTGAGAAGGCCAGAAGCAGGCCAGAGAGGCCCTCAGAGCCCAGACAGCCGGCGGTCATCACAGAGCCCGGATCCAAGCCGCCCCCCCAGGCAGACGCCCACGCTCCGGTCCAGAAACGGGGCAGAGGAAAGCCCCGGCCCCGCGGAGCCACGACCGGCAGGAGCCGGTCCACCCCGGGCGCCGGACGCCCGGGGCGGGCAGGGCCGAGAGCCCAAGGCCCAAGAGCCCAGGAGCCGACCCCCCACCCAGGCGGAGGGCCATGACCCCCCCGGGAGAACCAGCCCACAGGGGCAGCTACCCACCCCAGGCCAGTACCCCCCCAGCGCTCCGGCCACGCACCCCGAGATCCAGGGCATCACCCCCCCCCCCCCCCCCCCCCCCACCCCACCCCACCCCACGACCCCCACCCAGAACCCACCCCCCCGTCCACCGCCCGGCCCACCCCTCCCACCCCCTGTCCTCTCCCGCCTCACTCCCCCCCGCCCCAACCCAACACTCATACCCACTCACTCATACTGACACACACACATGCACACACGCACACACACAACCACTCATCCCTAAACCAAACACACACACACACACACACACACACACACACACACACACACACTCACATTCCACCACACTCACACACTCTCACGCACACGCTAACAAGCACGCACACACACACACACACACACACACACACACACACACACACACACACACACACACACACACACACACTCCATCCTACCCCAAACACACTCACATTCCCGCGTCATCCAACTGTCACATCCTGTGGGAGACCCCCCCGGAAGGCAAGGGAACACCGAACCCCACATCCAGAACCCCCCGCCACCCACAACTGCCGCCCCCACCCCCCCACCCCCCCGCCGCAGACAGGTATGCACCCCCCTGAGCCAGCAGCCCCCCAAACCACAGCCGCTCCAAACCCCCGGCCTGTGGGGAAAACAACAGCCCCCCCCCGCCCCACCCCCCCACCAGAAGGAATCCGGAAACGGGGGCGCAGAAGACCCCATTGCCCTCCCTCCCCCCCCTCCGTCTCGTGAGTGTTGATGGAGTATATGTTGTTTGCGATTAAAATTTGAGGGGCAGTAACCACACCGTGCCGCGAGTGAGGCCAAACGAGCAGTCTCATCCACCTGAACAGCCCCCCCCACCACCGAGCAGTCCCTTCTACCTGAACAGCCCCCCCCACCACCGAGCAGTCTCATCCACCTGAACAGCCCCACCCCCGACACAGCGCGCCAAGACCCCCCGACGTGTGTGTTTGTATGTATTTGGTTGTGTTAGATGACTAAGTGCAATTAAGACTGAGAGGCGAGCCACTGAAGCGTGCAGTGATTGGGGCCACTTAGATGGCCCCCTCCACCCCCCCTCCACCCCCCCCTCCACCCTCCACCACACCCAACTTGATAAGCCCGCCTCCCAAAGCCCTACGTGTGTGTGCATGAGAGCGGGGGGGGAGAGGGGGGTCCGGGGATGCCGCAGCACCCCCGTCACCCAGGAGCCCCCCGATGAAGGACAGGGCCAGGAGCGCCACCCCCCCCCCCCCCCAGGACCAGGGCGGACAGCGTCCATGGCCAGAGAGCCACCGACCCAAGAAGCACACACCCATCATGCATCAGGAGGAGTGAAGGTGAGGACAGACAGGGGGCAGCAGAAGGACCCAGACCCAGGGCCCACCGACCCCAGGCCCACCGGGGCCCCCCCCCACAGGACACCGCACTCTCTCATACATAGCTCCAATCGCCCACACATATACACACACACGTACAGACATACATACACACTTACAGATACACACCCTCACACACATACATACCCCGCTCACAGATACATACCCACACACACATACACACTTACACATACATAGTCACACACATACACATACATATCCAGATACACACCCACACACTCACATACACCTACATAAATACCCACACATACAAAAACATATATACATACTCACACATACACACCCACACACATATACACATACACGTACACGCACCTTCCCCAACCCCCTTAAGGCCCGTCCATGCTTCACATGTACGCGTTTCCGCGTCCGCTTTGGAAGGTGCGCGCACCACCGATGCGGACGCGCTTCCTCCCATGCTACATTTTGAGCTCAGCTGTGCGCGTCTCATGCAGGCGCGGTGATCCAGCAGCCTCGAGAAGCTTTTCCGGCTCTACAGACTGTTCATCTGCTCCTTATTACGGATTATTTAGAGAAAATTAAGCACATACATTGTCAGTACATTATCATTAAGTATTAAAGTTTATTTAGCCTTTTTTTTCTGTTTCTGAATCCCGGAGCGATTAGTTACTTTTTCACTTCTGTCTGCAGACCTTCTCCTCCCTCCAGACAGTCTCTCTCTCTTTCCACGAGTTTTTCACTCTTTCGGTGTCTTTAAAAGTGGAGCCATCAGGCTGGAGCTCCGTCTACTTTCACGTTTACCGTCATGTTTTGTTTGCTATGGCGCTCTGGCGCAGGCGCACTCTTCCGCGACCTGCGCGCAATGCGCAACGCGGTCTCAATTTCTGGCTGCTGCGTGGACGTCCGCGCGGACCCTAGCGGACAGGAATTCATGACGATTTTTACGTCACGCGGACCAATGCGCAACGCGCACCCACGCGGACATGTGAAGCATGGACGGGCCTTAACCCCCACAGCCCACCACCCCCCTATCTACCCCCCCATCCACCCCGCCCCGTCCCCCACCCCCCACCCATCCACCCCACCCCCCTGTCCCCCACCACCACCACCACCCACCCCGATGCCCTGGATTCCGGGGCAGCAACCAGACACCAGGCCGCGGCAGCACGCCCGAGCCGACCGGCCCCCCCAGCCAGGCCGACCCCCTCACCCTCACGGAAGGAGAGAGCCCCCAGGCACCAGGGCCCAGGGCCCCCAGCCACACCCGCCCCAGGACACCCCGGCCGCCCGGACATGAACCGGCCCCCGCCGACCCCGGCCGGGAAAACGTCATTAAGCTCTGACAGTGAAATCACAGACCAAAGCGGGTTTACATCAGAGGAGCAAACTTCATATGATCGAAGATGCTCGTGGTACCATGCTCTCATTTGTCTGCACACAAACATGATTTCTGTATGAACTGCAACAATCTGTGTGATCTGACAAAACTCTGGGAGACCTGAGCAGGGTCCAGCAGAGACTGTCATATCTGCCTTGTATGTGACTCCATCCAAAGAGACTGATGATGCTACAAGAACGGTTGCTGGCTTTTGGATTTTCTCACTGAGCCCCCTCTGGACATTGTCAGGGAAAGATGACACAGAGACTGTCGTGACCTTCTCCATCTCAACTGAAGGTTTGAAAAATGAACTTGTGTCCAAATGATAGCTGACTGCTTTCTGATGTTTGACAGCAAGTGTAAGGGCTACATTTCTGTGGTTCTGAGCATCACGGATAATCTTTTTGAAACATTTGTGCTTGCCCTCAAAGCGCATAGTCCAGACATCACACAAGGGACCAAATGCCTTAATGAGCTGAGGGAATGCTCTATGTAGTGATGTTTTGGTCGTAATCTAAACTCTGGGAACGTAGACTGCAGTAGTTCTCTGTGTTCTGCTAACTTCCACTCCAGGAAGCAAAGTGTCTCTTCAGTAAACCTGGGGGCGACGACCAACTCCACAATGTCTTTAACAAGCATGAGAACCTCCCATGCCTTTTCCCCAGGAGGAACATGCTGCCCAACAAGAAATGGAAGGAGCCTAATTAGGCACCAGCTCTCATGTGCATTTCCCCCGATTGTGCCTTTTTTGGAGAGCCCTTTTGCAATAGGCTGTGGCTGATCAGTTTTGTCAGTAAATGTGTACGTAAAACACTTGATAGCCTGATTGAGTGTTTCCAGACTAAAATATCCCTTGGAAATCAGATCTGAAAGGCACAAAGACAACTCTATGGGGACGATACCCTCCAGAACATCGTGCATGAGGTCAGGAGGGTAACCTTTCACAACATGGAAGTGTTCCAGTTTTGCAGTCAAAGGGCACTCTTTTTTCACACCACATGTTCTCCCCATTTCTGGGTTTTCCATCACTTCCTGCACTTGTCTGTCATGATTATCTTTGTCTCTGAGCTCAAAGGCACCGGAGCGCACCTCATGTTCTTGAGTGTCAGATCTACTTGCCATACAGACTGCAGAATTTATCAACAGAGAAGCTCTCATGGAATCCTGCCAGTGCATGAGCACCGAGGTTGTCAGCAGCCACATACAAAACAGTTCCTTTCACACTTGCACCCAAGGCTTCAATGTATACACCATCTTTTTCTAGTGACATCAGATCTCGTATTAGTGGATCCAGTACTTTAGCATAACCACATTCTTTAACAGTGGTTGTGTTGCATATAAGAGCAAGTTGGATGGAGTTGAGTGATGCTCTATATTTTGCTGGAAAATTGGGCAATCACCCAGTACACAGCACACATCTTATGTTTTTTCTTCGATGTTCCTAATGGATTTGGGACTTCAAAGTCATCGATGTACAACCCGATGGCAATTGTGAACTCATCACTAGTAAGAAGACCATTTTCTCTGAAGTACGTTCCATCCACATATGTTTTGTACTCATTTGGAACATGTATTTGTTCAGACATTGCTTTATCTAACACATCTGTTCTGCTCAGCAACTTCTGCAACATTTGCTGTATGGGAACATATACAACCGATTTCTTATCTTTGTCAACTACATGCTCTGTAGGCATTACCAGTGGAAATCCTTTGGAGACATATGATGCTCTTCTTTCTATGGTTGCCAGGGAATCATCTTTACCACAAAATGTTGTCATTACATTGGTCTCTGAAATAGCACTGCTCACCTGTTTCACGATGGACTCATCTATCTCAGGGTCATAATCCCTAAGAATCATCTTCACTTTATGATGTAGAAGTGGCTCTGATAAATAATGGATCTCACAAAGCTGTTTGATAACTTCCTGTACAGAGCGCTCAGGTATGTGGAGGATAGTCTGCATCTTTAATAGAAGTGCAGCCAAGTTGTGTTCTAGCTGACTTTCTAAATCATGGAGATCTATCTCACAAGTTTCTTCACTGACATCATTTATCTCCCCTGTATCTTCAATTGACATCTGCTCATCTGCAACATCACTGTCCTTGTTTACATCACATATGTCAGCATGAATGATTTCCTTCTTGAACATCTTCCAGTTGTCTTCTCTATGCACTTTACTTTTATGTGCATTGAAAGTTGAATACACACTGCTCTCAAATGTACAGCCTGCATATGGACACTGAACCTTTTGGCTAACTTTCAAGTGTCTACTTCGGAGGTGGGTGAAAAATTCACTTTCAGAGCAGGGCTCAAGGAATTCACACAACTGGCAGCATAGTTTGACAGCTTCAGTCTCTCCTGGTTGTTTCTCATGAGATTTAGAGTGAACACGAGATATGTGTGCTTCAAGGCTGTTTAAGGACTTGAGTGTGCACAAACAGTCCTGGTACGAACAAGGAAATGGCACTGTCCTTGTATAACTTCCATGTTTTAACCGGTAGTGTTTAAATAGCTGTGCCCTCTTTTCGGTAATGAAACCACAATATTTACACTTCCACTCCATTTTCAGTAAGATACATGAACTAAGGAGAAATGATGGCGAGCTGACATTGTGAAGCTTCTGAAAAGAACTTTTTGAAATTACCTTTCCAGATGAATACAGCAGCCAAAAAGATGTGACACCTCAGGATAGGACAAAATGCCAATTAAAAATAACACTGACAAAATCAATCAAGAAAGTGAAGCTAAAGGGAAATGGCTGACTAATAATGTGAGCGAGTGTGAACCAAGTTCCCAGAATGTTTGCAGGTCTGTGGCTCCCTCCTTCACCGACTCAGCACAACTTCAGCTGTCTGGAAGCAACACATGGAAGCAAAAGAGTAGATATGAAAACATGCTGAGAGAATGACAAACATAAAAATGTTTGCTTTGTGTAATATATATTGCATCTTTGGGCCCATGACCACGGAAGGCCTAAGAAGAGATTATTTTTTTACCTCCACTGAAGTGACCTGCTCCACTGTGCTTCACAGCTGGAGGTTCCCGCAGACAGGGGCGAGTTCAGCCTTTTCACATGTTTTTTAAGCATTATGATGAACATATATCAATATATCAGTCCTGTACTTGGGAGTGCAATATTTAGCTTTCTAATCAAGGGTGCCTGTAATTTTGTCATTCTTACATGTTTGTTTGCTGCTTATGATGTTTATCTGCAGATTACTTAAAGAGAAAGAAATACATTGTTAGTTTGTTATAATTTATAATGGGAGTATTTTTTTCTCTCTGTTACTGAGTTGTGAGTGTGTGTGTGTGTGTGTGTGTGTGTGTGTGTGTGTGTGTGTGTGTGTGTGTGTGTGTGTGTGTGTGAGGGGGGGTGCGCGTTCTGAAAATGCATTTATGCACAATGTAATGGAAGGTGGGGGCATAATCCTCCTTTGGTGAAGTTTATCACCACTACTACTAAAGCTACTATTAAGGACTAAGGTCTTACGGTGTGACTAAAAATGCATAGATAGGTATTAACAGCGTAACGCCCCCCCCCCCCCCCCCCCCAAAAAAAAACAAAGAAAGAAAACTGCACGCACTTGCGACTCACACATTGCGAGAGGAAAAAAAAAATCTAAGTTAGTGTATAAAGGAAACAATTCAAAAGTCCTCCAACTAAACCTTGGACTGAACCGCACTGGTCGCCCTGCCTGAAGGAGGAGCGTGGTGGAAATGGTGGAGCTGCTCCTCTACAGCTTATCAATAACTGGCTCACCACGTGCATCCAAAGAAGTGCGGCAATGAAAAGTTCAAACTTACCGTTTTATGGCTGAGTGCAGGTTCACTGAGGGCTTGAAACTTCGGTCCAACAGCTTGTTTGGTTTGATTTCACTGAATGCGTTTGCTGTAGCTTCTCTGTCTGCTCCGTCTCAAAGTTCTGAGAACCGGAACAATCGAGATGTCCGGCGGTTCGTGGGTGGAGCCGATGTGTTGCTATTAGTAACAAGCATAACTTGATGATATTGAGTAGATTGAGCTCAGACACAAATTATATTATTGATTTGATGTAAAAACACAAGTACAATCACAAAGCACACAGAAAAAGTCCAGCTGAATCCCAACGACCAAGTAATGTCATAGTTTTGACATTTTTAAGTTATATGAACTCAATGTTGCTGAGCTGAATCAAAATCAGGGTTTCCAGTGCTCGCTCCCCTCCCACGGTGCTGTGTGCTCTGCTGCATCGTCCTCCAAAACACAACAGGGATTTTATAACGGACTTTCCTGCGTTCCTGGACGATATCATGCTGAAATGTGACAGAGCTCTGATCGCTGGTGACTGCAATGTTCATGTGTGCTGCCCGGAAAACCCCCGGCGAGGGATTTTTTAAATATCACGGACTCTTTTAATCTGTACACACGTGCAGGGACACACACTTCATCTGGTTTTGTCATTTGGTTTGCCGGTCTACAGTCTGGAGGTTTGTGAAGCGTTTTTCTCTGACCTGCACGTTTTGAAGCCGCAGTGTGTTTAACTCTGTTAAATCTCCCGCCGCTGCTCGCAGCTGTCGGGTTATTAACCCTTCCGCTGCCGCTCGCTTCTCGTCTGCTTCCAGCCAGGTTTGCACCTCTGACCCTGCACAGCTTGACACAGAGGCTCTCGGCTCTCAGTTCCTTCACTCTTGCCAGGCTGCCATCGGCTCTGCCGCCCGTTAAAGAGCAGGCAGTGTGAGGTGGAACCCTGAGCCGAGGTTAAATGAAACAACCCGCGGTGTCAGACGGGAGTGTCGCAGAGCCGAGCGTAAATGGAAAAAAGATAAACTAGAGGCGTCTTTTCAAATATTGAGGGTTTCTTGGCGTCGTTATCAGTCCTCTGTGAAAGAGGCAAAAAGGAGACATTTCTCTGAGATTTTTGTCTCTAACTGTCACAAACCTCGTGTGCTGTTCAAAGCGATCAACTCCACCCTGAATGCATCTCAGACTGGGAGCTGAGCCCTCTCCCCTGCTGTGTGAAAGCTTTCTGAGATTGTTTATTGATAAAGTTTCTTCTATCAGAGCTCTGATTTCCCTTCAGCCTCGGAGCCCTCAGTGTTTCTCTTGTTCTGCTGTCTGTGACTCGTTCCAGGCTGTGACTCTGGCATGGTGAAGGAGATCCTGGAGGTTTAAAACCATCCGGTTCGCCCAATGACCCTCTTCCTCCTCAACTTTATAAAGAGGTCTTCCCCACTCTCGGGCCTTCCTTACTCAGTATCATTAACAGCAGTCTGTCATCAGGGGTGGCTCCTGTTCAGTTTAAACTTGCAGTTGTGCAGCCACCGATTAAAAAACCTGGACTGGATCCGTCTGTAGTGGCTAACTTTAGGCCCATTTCCAAACTGCCTTCTGTATCAAAGATCTTAGAGAAGATTGTCTATTCTCAGCTTTTGGACTTTTTTAATGATCACAACATTCTTGAAATTTTCCAATCTGGTTTTAAAACGTTGCACAGAACAGAATCAGCACTTTCAAGGGTTTTTAGTGACATCCTCTTAGCTACTGATTCTGGTCACTCGGTCATTCTTGTTGTTTTAGATTTGACTGCTGCCTCGGACACAGTGGACCATGACCTCTGAGTTGCTGGCTGCAGCAGTGGGTGGGCGTCAGGGGTCCGGCGCTGGCTTGGTCCAGGTCCGACCTCACGCCGCTCATTCTGCGTCGGCCTTGGTGACTCTGTGTCCTCCACTGCGGGGTTCCACAAGGCTCAGTGCTGGGCTGTGACGGAGTCACTCTGACGGGGGCCGCGGCGCAGCGCTGGAGCTCATTAAAACACACATTAAGTGACGCTTAAGGCATAGCGCCCCCACGCTTCAGTGGTGAGGACAAGTACTGCATGCAGGTCGGCATCTGTATTCAAGTGAAATAGTGAGGCGCAAATCAGCGATTAAAATTGGCCGAATTCTGCATATAATCCATGATTATGATCATACTAAATCAAGAATAATAAATTAGGCCCCCCCCCCCCCCCGCCAAAATTTTACAAATCATGTTTTCAGGGGGGTCATGTCTCATCAAGGAGGGCTGAGACCCCCCTGGCCCCCCCATAGTTCACACCCTGAGTGAAAGTATCTAATCGCTCGGCGCCGCCCCGAGATTCAGAAACAGAAAAAAAGGCTAAATAAACTCTGATGCTAAATGATAACGTCCTGACAATGTCTGAGCCTCATTTCCTACAAATAATCTGAAATAAAGGAGCAGATAAACAGTCTGGAGAGCCGGAGAAGCTTCTGGAGGATGCGTGGATCAGTGCGCCTGCCTGGAACGTCCACAGCTGAGCCCAGATGCAGCAGCAGAGAAGAGCGTTGGCGTCGGTGATGAGCCGCACAGCCGACACAGACAGGCGGACATGGAAGCATGACAACAACAGGAACGTTCAGGGTTTGCATTTTGTTCCCTTCTGTATCGAAACCGAACCAAACCGAGACCTCAGAACCGAGGTACGTATCCAACCCAGATTTTTGTGTATCGTTACACCGCTAGTAAATAATAATAATAATAATCAATCACGAGTTAACAAATGTATGGGAAACACTCATAAGTGCAAACATAAAGCCCATTACATGTGGACCATTACTGTTTACAACCACTTTTGATCGGTTTCACCCGGTACAGGATGAACGAGGCCCTTAGTGTGTTTGTGTCGACATGCAGGCGGTCGCCCTTTCTGCGCTCTGCTGACCGGCTGTTGTCGCTCACTCTGACACTTTCTGAGCATTTGCTGTTCTGCTGGACGTTTTGGAAAGAGGCTTTGCTGTCCTGTGGTCCAGCTGTCCAGCTGAGGACGGTGGAGACGTGTCCAGGGGGGCGGTGCGATGGTGCAGAGGGTCCAGGAGGATCCAGGAGGATCCAGGAGGATCCAGGAGGATCCAGGAGGATCCAGGAGGATCCAGGAGGATCCACCGCCACGGCGGACGCTGTCCAGACTTCCTCTCACACTTCAGGCCTGCAGACCGAGGGACAGACGCTGCGGGGACATTTGCTTTATTCTGTCTCCAGGTCTCTGCTGGACTGGGACCGAACCTTTGGACGAGTTTTTGACTTTTACTTTGAGAAGTGAGTTTTTTTCCACATCTCAACCTGACTCTACGAAATCCTGCCGGTGGAGCTGAAGCTCTGGAAATCATCTGTTCTCATGTCATGTATAAACTGTCTGTCTTCCTGTTGACGCTGGCGTTCTCCCAGGCGTCCTCCCAGGTGTCCACACCGCTGCACACCAGCCCTGGAAGACCAGGATCCTGCAGCCTTTCTGACCCAAAGAGCCGTTTCAGACTTTCTGGAGCCAGAAAGAACCTTTAAAGCGACTACTTCAACATTTTGGCAAACTGGCCCATTGAGCTCAACTCCTCAGTCCTCAGAGCAGCAGACTGACTGTTTCTGTGAGGCGAGCTGTTGTTCATCCAGAGGCGAGTCGGGGAAGGTTTTCGGGACGGACACAATGGAAGTGGATGGTATTTTTGGTTTCCTTCATCAAACTCATCAAATACACAATCCAACAACCCCAGAACACTCTGGTGGACACGTTATGATCCACACACTCACTACGCTGTGGAATATTAATGCAAAATGACCAGATTGAGTTGTTTATGTGAAGATAGCTGAGACGGAACTACTTACTAAACATGGCGTCTGGGCGTAGTGATTTCAAAAGAAAAAGTAGTTCCCAGTATTTGCTTCAGCGTCGTAACGCTACAGTATTATCTGTTGGTGTTCCACAGCGTAGTGAATGTGTGGATTATAATTTTATTAATATAATTTTATTCCACTGAACCTGTTTTTCTTCCCGATTTTAACAGTTTTCTTCCTGTTTTTGAGATGTTTTTTGGTTACAGTTTTGAAATTTTAGCTGTTTTATCCATTTTTCCTCTTTTTAAACAGTTTTCTACGACTTCTTCGCTTTCTGCCATATTTCATTTTCTCATGTTAGAAATGGGAAACATTTCAGTTTTTTTAAACTGTTCTATCATTTTTTTTCCTCCCATTTCTTGTCCCGTAGTCCCAGGAAAAGTGATCACGTGTGATGATGGCAGAGAGAAGAAAGCGTCTGCCGCTCGCTCTCCAGCAGACTCGCCTGATCACTCGTTGGGCAGATATGTGAAAAAAATGTGACTTTGGTGATAGAAGCATAAAATTTGGCACACTGCTAGGGGAGTATCTTACAAATCAGTCAATCAATCAATCAATCAAATTTTATTTCTAAAGCGCCTTCCAACTGCCAAACGGAGCACAAGGCGCTTAACAGAGTAAAACAAAATAGATAAGTAAAAACACTTTAAGAAACAAAGTACTAAAAGGGGCTAAACATCAAACGCTAAATGAAAAAGGTGCGTTTTCAGATGACATTTAAAAACATTAAGTGCAGTGATAGACTTTAAATGCAGAGGAAGAGTTCCAGAGCTTCGGGCCAAGAACAGCAACAGAGCGGTCACCAAACTTTCTATATCTCGCCCTGGGGACGACCAAGGAGGTGTGGCTTGACGAGCGTAGAGTCCTGGCAGGTTGATAAATTTGCAACAGCTCTGAGATGTAAGGGGGGGCATACCCATTAGTAGCCATGAACACAAACACCAGAATCTTGTACTGGACTCGGAACCGCACCGGAAGCCAGTGGAGAGCCTGAAGGACCGGAGTAATGTGTGAGTGTTTTGAGGAGTTGGAGATGAGACGAGCTGCTGCGTTCTGAACCAACTGGAGTTTATGGAGGAGTGAGAGATTCAGTCCAGCGTAAAGGCCGTTACAACAGTCAAGTCTTGAGCTGATGAGAGCATGAGCGGCCTTCTCTAAATCTGACCGGGACAAGAATGGCTTAACTCTGCTCAGAAGCCTCAGTTGGAAAAAGCCCGCCCTCACAACAGAACTGATCTGCTTTTCAAAGTGAAGTCCATTGTCAAAAATCACACCCAGATTCCTGACAGCAGAAGCAAACTGTGGGGTGGATGAACCAAAATCTGGGGAACTGTGGGTTGGGTCAGAACTGAAGAGGATGTATTCAGTCTTTTCCTCATTCAAATGAAGGAAATTCTGTGACAACCACTGTTTGATGGTGTGGAGACCGTTATTGAGGGGATCTAACGCAGAGCGATCATTATAGATAACTGGAAGATAAATCTGGAGATCGTCTGCATAAAAGTGAAATTGGATGTTGTGACTGGAGATGAGTCGACCAAGCAGCAGCATATATAATGAAAACAGAAAGGGACCAAGGATAGAGCCTTGAGGCACTCCAGACGAGAGAGGAGCAACAGAAGACGCAAACTCATTTATATGTACCGTGAAAGATCTGTTGGAGAGAGAAGAGGAGAACCAGTTGAGAACCGCACCCTGCAGGCCTCCAGTGTGCTGAAGTCTGGAAATGAGGATGGAATGATCCACGGGATCAAAGGCCGCGGTTAGATCTAATAACACCAAGACAATATATCATTATGGACAGCGCAGCGCAGACTCGGTGCTATGTCTCGACCTGAAGCCTGATTGAAATTTGTCCGCAATGCCATTAGAATTAAGGTGAGAGAGAAGCTGCGAAAAAACAAGCTTCTCCATCAGTTTGGACAAAAAAGGCAGGTGAGAGATAGGACGGAAGTTAGATAAGAGGGAGGGATCCAGACCGGGTTTTTTAAGCAATGGTTTTACGATGGCGTGCTTGAGAGCAGCTGGCACAATGCCCAAACTAAAACAGCTGTTTATGAAGGAAACAAGGCATGGGCCTAAGATGTCAACAGCCTCCTTCATAATACGAGTAGGGACAGTGTCTAGTGCACAGGTTGTGGACTTCAACCCCTGGACAGCTATTTTGAGGTCCACAAGAGTAACAGGGTCAAAACTCTCAAGCACACATTGTGCAGCAGAAATGGATGTGAAGGCTGTAGGAACAGGTGTAATCGCTTGCCTAATAGACATAACTTTGTCCAAAAAATATTGCGTAAAAGCATTGCAGGTTTGTTCAGAAACATCGTTCAGAGCAACAGACACAGGGTTAATTACAGAATTAATGGTTTTGAACAGTACTCCAGGGCGGTGGCTATTGCTCCTGATGAGATTTTTGGATATAGGGACATTTCAGATTCTTTCCAGGGCCAAAATGGCAGCCATTTTACAAAATAGTCAATTTTGTGTTATGCGCGACTTAGGATTCATGTGAATACAACCTTATAATAATAATAATAATAATAATAAATTTTATTTATAACGCACTTTACACTTGATTACAAGTCTCAGAGTGCTACAGACAAAAGAATAAGATAAAATACAGTACATCAGTCAACAAGAGAAAAAAAAAAAAAAAAAAAAAAAGATAAAAATCACTGCCTAGCAGTAGGCTTTTCTAAAAAGATGGGTTTTGAGGCCTTTCTTAAAGGCTGCCACCGCCTGTGGGGCCCTGAGGTGGTCTGGAAGAGCGTTCCACAGACGGGGAGCAGCAGCCTCAAAGGCTCGGTCCCCCATGGTCTTGAGCCGGGTCCTGGGGGGAGCAGACGGTGCTGCTGGCCTGACCGGGTCCTGGTGGAGGTGTGTGGTGCGAGCAGGTCTGTGAGATAAGTGGGGGCGTCACCGTGGAGACAGTGGTGGGTGTGCAGGAGGATTTTGTATTCAATACGGAGGTGAACGGGGAGCCAGTGGAGAGTGTGAAGGATGAGGGTGATGTGCTCGTGTTTCCACCCTCATCAGGACCCTGGCAGCTGGTCTGAGCAGACTGGAGCTTCTGGAGGCTCCTGCCAGGGATCCCGATGAGGAGGCGTTACAGCAGTCCAGCCTGGAGGAGACAGAGGCATGGACAAGTCTCTCTGCAGCAGGGAGGGAAAGTGAAGAACGGAGTTTAGAGATGTTACGGAGGTGGAAGAAGGAAGTTTTGCAAATGTGGTTGACATGATTGTCAAAGGAGAGGTGGGGGTCAAATTTGACCCCGATGTACTTATTGAAGAAGCATACCAATGGTTTTATTCAACTAAATATTTATTGCAGCAAATAAGAGACAGCAAATAACCTAGCATCAACTTAGATAGTCAAAATTATACAGTGGAACGTGTAGATCCAGGTAACAAAATTTACTATATGCATAGATGCATGTGTACATATTAAAGGCATATTGGAGGATTCTCCGCCGATTTGGTACAACATGGCCGATTTGCCACTTCTGGAGCGCTGCCATGCGCGGCTCCCTCCATGAGGACTGTGGGAGCGCGCACGTCAGCGCACGTCAGCGCATGTCAGTTTGTTTACATCGGCGCAGCTGGAGCATCGTCTTTCCGCACAGGATTAAAAGACATTTGTAATCATGTCGACTCTTCTTCCAATCATCCATAAGAACACGATTCAGTGAAGTAGAGTCTTACATGTTTATGCAACAGAAACACATCTGAATGGGATGATCAGCAGGTCACCTGTCCAGCAGGAACTTCCCCTCGTCCTGATCAGTCTAAATCCCTTTTGTGCTTTGAAAGTCCGCCGCCTCGTGAAGGAATCTCCCAGTGAAACACGTTCTGCCTTCTTTTCTACGACCTTTCTTCTCTCCTCTGCCATCTCAAACAATGTTCTTTTTTTGTGGCTGGCCGTCTTCGGAGGCGCCGGGAGGAGCACGCCGCTTCTGAATGAGGTGTGCCGGTCGCTCCACTGCAGGTCACTTCCTAAACAATGCTCCACGGCGGCTCCAAACCAGAGCGCCACAGAGGCGGCGACTCCACAGGATGTGTCATCACGCAAATGCGTTCCCACGTTGATTGGTATTATGACTGCCCAATTACAAGTTGGAACCATACAATTCTGACTGGTTCTAAGGACCCTCCAGTATACCTTTAACATACATGTAATTAGCATCTGTGATCTGTCTTGTCCCAAACCAGGGTTCTGCTCTCCTGTACACTCCCCACCACAGTGACACAGCTGTGCACTGGAGTGCAGCCTTGGCACACTGCACTGTCCTCTGTATCCCTTTTTGCAGCCACACCTTAGTAGTTGCCGACGTGCCTCAGTTGCCTCTGGGAGGGTTGTCCAGTATGTGTCCCAGCCATTACCGGTGTGAACCCGTCCCCAGTCACTGGGCGATGGGAGCTCTGGTGTGGACACCATCATCTGGCCCAACAGCAGCCGGCTTGGGAAGCAGCTCTCTTCATGTGCTGTTTCGGGGCTTCTCGAGTTGGTGGGAGAGCATCTATTGATCTGCCAGTCTGGGTGATCAGGTACTTGCGACACTCATTGACATGTTCCTGACTACTGGTGCGGTCATAGAGCAAAGCAACAAAACGCTCCAGTGCAGCCATGTGGTCCTCTATGGCTGAAGGAGTTGGCGAGGCAGCCAAGGCTCAGAGTGCTGCAGGGACATCAGCGGCCTCATCAAGGCCCTCCAGGTTTCCCATGCTTTTTTCTTCCCCCTGCCTCCGAAGCTCTGGGGCCGGCTCTAGGGCATAGGCGAACTAGGCGGCCGCCTAGGGTGCAGTGTGTGTGTGTGTGTGTGTGTGTGTGTGTGTGTGGGGGTGCCGTGGCCGTACACGGGGCGCCCTGACGCTCGGTGTGAGGACCGCTCTGCGCCGCTCCGCAGCCCGCTCCGACGGGGCGCTCGTCTTGGGCTCGTCTCGGGCGCCTCAGACTCCCGGGCCGGCCCTGAGCGAGGGCATGGAAGAATGGCAACCCTCGACACTTGTTCGGTCCCAGTGCCACAGGCATCTCGTGAGCGGCCAAGAACCGGAAGTTCTTTCCTGCGCCAAAGGCAACCCAGAGCTCATCAATGTCCAGACGTCCAGCTGCTGTCACTGCAAGACCCTCGACAGTCAGTGTCTACCTTGCGGATCGACACTTTGCTGTATCCCTGCCTCACAGCGTCTTCAATATGGAGCAGCATTCTTGTATCAGCCTCCTCGTGGCTACAAGGGGAAAGGCCAGCAACGTCTCGGGCCTGTGTACAAACCACATCTTTGTGGTGGCTGCTGATGACTTGTTCGTCCATGTCTGTTGTTGCTATCCTGGTGGCGAGGAAGTCAAACAGCTCCATCTTGTGCTCATCTGTGCGAAGAAAGGTCTGCCAGTTTTACAGGAATGGAATTAGATGGCTCGACTCGTCTCTCTCTAGCGCCTGCCTTCAAACTGTCTGTGAGGTATTCATCCCAGACAATATCCACCCTGCTCGTATGCTGCAGCTGAGATGTGATGTATGGCAAGAATACTGGTGATGCACAGTCGCTGGAGGTCTTTGCTGGGCCAGGTGGCTGCATATTGATGATCGCTGCACCATCCAGTATGATGACTTCACTGCTGGATGAGCAGCAGCAGCGTTCTCCTGTGGACTGACCAGATCTTCTAAGCAGCCAGCCAGATCAGATTTTGTTCCAAGTCTCGTCTTGCCCATGTTTGACGGTGCAGGAGGACAGGCTTGGTTCTCATGTGCGAAGAACTCATGGAGATCTCCGTCACTTATCTGCAACGCGATGAACAACCGAGAGATCAGGGAGCCGTCGTTCTTCAGAGGTGACACCTGCAGCTGCGCTCTTGACTTATCTCTGACTGGAGGTCAAAATACTGAACCCCAGCCCAGAGGAGATGCATAGTTATACACACAATAGAGATTTGGGTGACTGGCACTCAGTGTCCCCTGTAGCCCACCACACATTTCTTTGCTGTGTTCAGGACCATATTAAAACCAAATCAGTAGGAACACACCATTGCAGTAGTACATCAATATCGATTTTGCAAATCTGTGCATTTAATCACGACATTGCTAGCTACTGGTATGTAATTATTAATGGAGATATTCATGGGGTCGAAGTTCCTTTCACCAAGTTTGATGTTTTTGATCCATTTATATTTCCAGGAACAATATTCAGGTGTCATTCAGAGGCACGATTATGTTTCAGAACTCTTATTCCAGCCATGCATTATTGCGATGGTAAACTGTTATCTATGCCCCTCATAGGCCACCGGAGATGCATATTTTTAGTCAAATATGAAATGGATAATAAAGCATGTGCATGCTAGTTGATAATAATAATATTTATTATACTCAATACATTGTGTTTTGCACCAAGCACATATGACTTTGCTCATCTTGTAGGCTGAGTTTAGTTATTTGTGGCAGCCATTTTAATAATAATAATAATAATAATAATAATAACAATAATAATAACAATAATAATAATAATAATAATAATGCATTGGTTTTATATAGCGCTTTTCAGGACGCTCAAAGACGCTTTACATTGCATTGCATTATTCACTCACACCATACTGGGTGGTGGTAAGCTGCTGCTGTAGCCACAGCTGCCCTGGGGGGGGCAGACTGACGGAAGCGAGGCTGCCAGTCTGCGCCATCGGCCCCTCCGACCACCACCAACCATTCACTCTCACAACTTTCATTTTGTAAAATGGCCATCATTTTGACCCTAGGGATGATCTGGAATGTCCCTATATCCAAAATGTTTCCTAAGGACAGACTGTAGCTGTGTACCACATTTCATGCTTGTATCATCAAAGGCACAAAACTACCAGAATATTTCACAGATCTGCTGGACTAAACGATGCTTTTTTCCACTGGTTGTTGTGCGATTTTAGCCCCGCCCCTTTCCTTGTTTGATTGACAGATGAGTGACAAGCTTGCAAATGTTAGAGCCCTGAGCCAGGCTGCTGGTTTGGTTTTTAAAGGGACTGTATCCTGCTTTTTTAGCTCGTCCAACCCCTATTATTGGCATTAACATGGTAACAGTTTATCTTTGGCGCCAAGGAAAAGTCATTTTGTGTGAAATAAAAGATTTTCGGAGGTTAATTCTGAAACCCGGAAGAGAAAACGCTCTGTTTCACTGAAGATCCCGCCTCTCCCCCTGTGGACTTTGACTGACAGCGAACTTCAACCAATCAGAGCTTCATTAGCGTCTCTCAGGGTTAGCTTTAGCTCTTTAGCTTTAGCTTCTCTACACGCAAAGACTTTTCCTGTTAGAAACTCACCAAGCGCAGACCCTTCAGACCCTTCAGATCCTTCAGACCCCTCAGACCCTTCAGACCCTTCAGACCCCTCAGACTCTTCAGACCCTCCAGACTCTTCAGACCCTCCAGACCCTCCAGACCCTTCAGACCCTCCAGACCCTCCATACCCTTCAGACCCTTCAGACCCTCCAGACTCTTCAGACCCTCCAGACCCTTCAGACCCTTCAGACCCCTCAGACTCTTCAGACCCTCCAGACTCTTCAGACCCTCCAGACCCTTCAGACCCTCCAGACTCTTCAGACCCTCCAGACCCTTCAGACCCTTCAGACCCTTCAGACCCTTCAGACTCTTCAGACCCTCCAGACCCTCCAGACCCTTCAGACCCTTCAGACCCTCCAGACCCTTCAGACCCTTCAGACCCTTCAGACCCTTCAGACTCTTCAGACCCTCCAGACTCTTCAGACCCTTCAGACCCTTCAGACCCTTCAGACTCTTCAGACCCTCCAGACCCTTCAGACTCTTCAGACCCTCCAGACCCTCCAGACCCTCCAGACCCTTCAGACCCTCCAGACCCTCCAGACCCTCCAGACCCTTCAGACCCTCCAGACTCTTCAGACCCTCCAGACCCTTCAGACCCTCCAGACCCTTCAGACCCTCCAGACCCTTCAGACCCTTCAGACTCTTCAGACCCTCCAGACCCTTCAGACCCTCCAGACCCTCCAGACCCTCCAGACCCTCCAGACCCTTCAGACCCTTCAGACCCTTCAGACCCTTCAGACCCTTCAGACTCTTCAGACCCTCCAGACCCTTCAGACTCTTCAGACCCTCCAGACCCTCCAGACCCTCCAGACCCTTCAGACCCTCCAGACCCTCCAGACCCTCCAGACCCTTCAGACCCTCCAGACTCTTCAGACCCTCCAGACCCTTCAGACCCTCCAGACCCTTCAGACCCTCCAGACCCTTCAGACCCTTCAGACTCTTCAGACCCTCCAGACCCTTCAGACCCTCCAGACCCTCCAGACCCTCCAGACCCTTCAGACCCTTCAGACCCTTCAGACTCTTGCTCTTGCTTGATTGTTGCTTTCAGACGATGGTCAAAGTTTATATCTGTAATGGGAGTTACAAAAAGCAGCAACGCTGATTGCCGAGGGTCTGCCGGGGGGGGGGGGGGGGGGGGCTGAGTCTACGGCTTCTACTGCTGTGCTCCGGTATATCCTTCCACAGAGCACTGCGCATGTGCAGGTCTGTGGATCAACACGTTATTTTAACAGACTGAAAAGGAAAACACGTCTTTTAAAATGTTTTCTAACCATTGGGATTTACTTCACGTGCTAACACGCCGTCCCCTGGACCACTGGGAGGAGGATTTTGTCCACTTTCGTCAGTCCGGCTCTGTTTCCTCTTCACCTCCAGCAGCTGAGCTAAGCTAACTACGATGCTAACAGCTGGGATCCAGCCGCTGGACGAACGGACACAAAAAAGGTATTTATGAGCTTATCTCACTGTGTAAACGATCGGGATGGGGCGTGGGTCCAGAATCTTCGGAGTATTCCTTTAAAGTTTAAACAATTGGATTTACCATGGTCCGAGTCACATGGTTAGAGTCAAAGGTCATATGCGCAGCGTCAGTGGCGGAGGCTGCATGGCGGAGAACGCCGAGTTGGCTGCTCAGCCGAACGCCAACATGGTCAGAAAGTAAGCGTTACGCCGCGGCTGCAAAACTGCAACATTCTACACGGGACCTTGCATTTTATGCTTTCATATGTTGTTGTGTGTTTTTTAAAACAGTTTCCTGTCATTTCACGATGGTTTGTAGCTTTAAATGCCGGATGTTGTGAGAGACTTGATGAAATCGATGCTTTGTAAATGTTTTGTTTTATTTTTTGTAGTTTTCACGGTGTCTATGGCGAGGAAGAGAGATCGAATAAACTTGCAAAAGACATCAGTATGAAGCGTCCCATTGCTTTGGACCGGTGTAGCTACAGTGAAAACGTGACCTCAGTTTGGCCGACGTCCAGAGTGAGAGTCCAGAACAGCGGGCGTCCGTCAAGAGAAGAGAGGGCAGCGCGATCACAGAGAAGAGACCGGAGAAGAAGCACGCCACCGACAACTGCCAAACACGGGAAAGCAGTTCCCAATGCCGGGGGAAGAGCATCGCAGCTTCGCCACTAGAGGGCAGCAACAGCGTGGCTGCAACTCTGGAAACATCCACTTCAGGCTCCAGCGTGCAGAGACTGTCTGAAGCCGTCTGTCAGCGCAGGAGGACGGCTCTGCAGACGGCGCCAGGTTTGACTGAACCACCTCGACTTCACTGGAGAGGTTCTGCAACTTCAGAGGAACGTTATTCAACAGAGGTACTGTGGAAGAAAGGATCATCGATCACCAAAACATAGGCTACTGGTTCACCACTGAAAGAGGAACTGATCGTTTTTATTTCAAAAGTATTGTTTCTGCTTCACCAGTGTATTTTTAATAATGTTTCAGTAGTGTTTTCCTATTTGAGAGTCTGAACTCCCATTCAAATAAGTGCAATAAGAGGTTTGAATTGATACAAAATGTCAGCACCTTGATTCCACTGATAAATAAAGTGGTAAAAGACTTATTTGCATATGCAGCAATAACCTTTGAAAAAACAGATCCTTTTTGACAGCATTTATTTAAAACAAAGGTGAAATGTCAGTTCTTCCGGAAAAGGCATTAGGTGTTACATTAAGTGATCAAATAGAGTCCCTTCAAAAAGAATCGACCAGTCTAAATGAACAATTAAAGCACAAACTGATGACCCTGAAAAAGAGAGATTAGAGACACTTATTGGTGACATTCATGCCGAAATAGAAATACTCAGAATAGCAGTAGTTGACCCGACCTCTGCCAGCTCCCAAACAGTTCAACTCAGGAAATCTTTGAGAGAGAGAAAATTAACCCCTAAAATGCAGGAACTGAAGCAACAAGAGGCTTGTCAAAGAGAGAGTAAATTCATCACGCTGTATGAAAAATGGAAGGAGAAGGTTAAAGCTTCACGTACCAAACTCAGTACGTTTACATGCAGCCAATAACCCTTTTCAAACCCTTTTCAAACTCGAATGGTGGCAATAACCCAATAGCGTTTGGCAATGTAAACACCCGCCAAAACCCGGAAAAGCTCATTTTCGAGATTTGTAAAACCCGATAAAGACCGCTGGGTTCCTCCTTTTCAAACTCGAAAGTGCCGCCGTGTAAACAGATAACGAGTTAGGAACATTGTTTTTGGCTCTGCGCATGCTCCCATCCGCAATGAATCATGGTCTTTTGAGTCCAGCAGTGAGTAGGCGCGAAACTCACCACACTTTTGTCCGTGTCAGGCTCCCGTAACGCACGATACAAACTGTTATTCTGAGCGCGCACGTCGCACATGCTTCCTTCTGAAAGTTGGCGATTTGTACGGCCTGCAGAAAAATCATGACCAACAGAACAACCGTTCTGTCTGCGTTCCGTCTCCAGAACGGAGTCACCGCAGCGTCCGCCTCTGCAGGCCACTGGAGGAGGTTGCCAGATCTGTCTATCGAACCCGTAAAAAAATCTGAAACTCGTAGAAAGCAGCCCAAACCTCCATCTCGGTTGAAAATGCAGGTTAAAACCGTATTTGTATGATAAAAAAAACACGTCATAAACACATAATCATTTAATCAGCCCATCCAACGTGTTCAAAAAAGAAGCTTGCTTTGGCGGAAACCCCACCCAATCTGGCAACACAAAGCCGCTCCGGTCAGAGCTGTTTTGTTTTGAGAACAGCATGACATGCGCCGTGGTTTGGAAAGGGAGATCCCGATTGAATGCGCTGACTTGTAAACGGGGTAACTCTCTGTCTGTTACAGCATGTAAACGGGGTTTTCCTAATGTTTCAGAAACCAGATATTGACCTGAACCCGAATTTTAGCTGCATGTAAACGTAGTCACTGAAAGAAGACTGCTCCGATGGAGACTTGTGTATCATGATGGATGCTGTTGAAGAGACAGAGACACAAGTGAAAGATGCATATACAAATATACGATCTCATTCAGCACCCTCTACTGAGATACGAAGGAAAATGGATTCCTGCACAGCAGTAACGAAGGATCTGATGGAGTTAATGAAAGTGCGCATGAGTGAAGTGGGTCAAGAGGAATTTGATGAGAAAGCAGAAAATGCAAGGCTTCATATGGTGCTTGACAGAGAGTATGTCCAGTCAATATTTGGCTCCACAATGGCCAAATTCACAGTTCGTAGTCACCAGTTAAGCTGCTCATCAGAACAGCAAAGTCTCACGGTAAAAAGAGCAGAGTGTGCAGCAGAGTTGGCTGCTAAGAAGGCTGAAATGAACATGGAAGAGGAAACTGCTGCACAAAAACAACAACTCAAAAGACTGGAAAATCAGAGAGATCTTGATGTAATAACTGCTAAACTTAAAGCATACTCAGAGGTTGACTCTGATGAGGTCTGCAGCGAAAACAAATTAGCAGACAGTGTGATGAGAAGTCCTCTAGTGCTCCGCAAAGAAACAAAAAGGGAGCAAACATGTCACAGTAACAAAGACCAAACAAACCACACTGAGTTCAACGAAGCATCATCAGTACAGGCTCTTCTAGATACAATGGTACTCACCAGACTTCCGACACCTGAACCTTCAGTCTTCTCAGGAGATCCACTTAAGTTCCTCGAGTGGAGCACAAGTTTCAAGGCATTGATTGAACGAAGATGCACAAACCCAGCAGACAAATTGTTTTACCTGCAGAAATATGTAAGTGGGGAGGCACGTTCAGCAGTGGAAGGAAACTTCTACAGAAAAGACAGCGAAGCCTATGATCAAGCATGGGAGGCATTGAACTCTCGGTACGGCCATCCCTTTGTGATCCAGCATGCATTTAGGGAAAAACTGAACAACTGGCCAAAGACTGGCTCAAGAGAGTCACTCAGACTGAGGCAATGCAGTGATTTTCTGTCAGCTCGTAGCAATGCCATTCCACACGTCAAGGGGCTCCAGGTGCTAAACGACTGTGAGGACAATCAGAAGATGCTTCATAAGCTCCCTGACTGGGTGACCTCTCGCTGGAATCGTCACGTCACAAAGCAGCTGCGTCAAACAGAGGAATACCCCAGCTTCAGGGAGTTCGCTGACTTTGTGGCTAAGGAGGTAGAAATTGCATGTAATCCTGTGACATCATTTCACGCTTTAAAACATGTCGAAGAATAACCAACCAGAGAAATGAAGCGCCCAAAGGCTGATGTGTTCATTACAAACTTGGAAGCATCGGATGATAAGTCAACTACAGAGATAAAAACACACGGCGTTATGGAAAACAACTCAAAGGATTTAAATGCACCAAAGAAAGTGACCACCTCATTTACATCTGCAAACTCAGCTCCATGCATGGTCTGTGCAGAAAGTCACTCCATCCACAAATGCCAGAAGCTTGCCAGTAAACCTGCAGAGGATAAGAGGAGGTTTATTTTGGACAACAACCTGAGCTTTGGCGGTCTTCGGAGAGGACACAATTCAAAGGACTGCAAGAAGAAAGCCACTTGTGGCATTTGTAAGAAATCTCATCCAACACCACTTCATGAGGATCGTCCAGTGGCTACAGACACATCCTCTCATGCTGATCAAGTAGAAGGTAACACATCTGCCCTTTCCTGCTGTGTGAACAGAAATGAGTGGGAGTACATCCATGGTAGTGCCAGTATGGATGTCTTCAAGCACTAACCCTGAAACCGAGACCTTAGTGTATGCCCTGTTAGACACACAGAGTAGCAACACCTTCGTAGATCAGGAGGTTTGTGAGAAGATGGGCGTGGGCTTAGAGCCAGTTCAGTTGAAGCTAACCACTATGATGGGAAAAGATTCCATTGTTCAGAGTCGTAGAGTCAGTGGTCTTAGAGTTAGAGGATTTTCCTCTCAAAGCTTTGTCAACTTACCCCCTGCTTATACCAGAGCTTTCATCCCATTTGAACGTTCTCACATTCCGACCCCTGAAACTGCTAAAAGGTGGAACCATCTGATCAGCGTAGCACAGGAAATCCCAGAGCTGATGAAGTGCGAGGTTTATGACTGCCCCGAAGCCTTAGCTCCACGACAAGTCATCACAGGACGAGACAGTGAGCCGGATGGCATTAAGACCGACTTAGGCTGGAGCATTGGTGGCAGTTCACCACAGGTATCGAAGTCAACTGAAGGGACAGGTCTGTGCCATCGTATAGCTGTCAAAGAAAACCCAGCTGATCACGCTTCCAGAGGCCTCAGGATGGCAGAGTCGATCAGTTCGACTCGGCTCACTGGACCAAAATTTCTGTGGCAAAGAGAAATTTTGACACCAAAACCAACTCCACAGCTTATGGTGGGAGATCCAGAAGTTAAAACCACTCGAGCATCACACACAAATGTCACTGAAGAGGAAAAGTTCTTGGAGAGATTTAAACAATTCTCAAGATGGCATACAGCATTAAATGTGGTTTCCCGGATCCAGAGACGAGCAAAACGAGACAAAATAGCAGAGCCCATAACTGTTGAAGACAAAAGACAAGCCAGTTTTGCTCTTGTGAAGTTGGCACAAAAGGATGCTTTCAGAACAGAAATGCAAACGCTGAGTCATGGCGAACTGGCTCATGGTCAGTTGTTCCCACTTAGAAGATTTAACAACTGACGCCTTCATAGATGCACTGCGATGTTTCATTGCAATTCGTGGAGCTGTTTAGTTTAGTTTAGTTCAGTTTAGTTCAGTTTAGTTTAGTTTAGTTTACTTTATTTAGCACATACAATAAAATATATCACAAAAACCAGTGCAGAAAAAAAGAAACAGTGCAGGGAGGAGCGAGCAAGCCAAAGGCTTATGAAGAGCCCCCACCCAATAAAATTATACAGATATCGTTAAAAAAAACAAAAAAAAAAAAAACAACAACAGCAAATAAATAAAATACATGAATAAATAAAATAAAATACAAAACAATCAAAAAGCATCATAAACTCTCATGCAAAACATAAAAGAAAGAAAGAAGAAAAAAAGACAAAAGAAAAGAAAAATGCTGTTGACCTTATATGGACATGCTCATAAAAATGGACATTTTTGTTGATCATTATAGGCAACACTGAAAATAAACTAAAAAGAAGTTAGCAGTCTATGGAAAAGCTAAAGTACAGAGCTCTCCTGGCTACACTTTTGAATTAGATGCTCTCTTGCGCGACTTTTAAAGATAGATAGAGATCTACAATTGTTGGCAGTGTGGTACCAACTGTTCCAAACTTTGACACCTCTGTACTGAAACAAAAATTGGCTTCTGGATTTAAGACATTTGGGCGGATGTAGAGCTGAGGCCTGTCGTGTTGAGTAAGAATGAAAATGAGAATTTGCTGCAAAGTACGTCCTAAAATGCTCAGGGACCTTGTCATCTGAAGAAAATATCTTGTACATAAAAATGCATATTTGATAACTGTTAATATCATAAATAGTGAGAATCTGGAGATTTTTAAATAAGGGAGCAGCAGTAGCGTCCCAGACAGATCGAGATGCAAGTCTAACAAAACGATTCTGAAGAATTAAGATTTTTTTAAGAGTGGTTGTAAACGTACTCCCCCAAACAATATTACAGTATGAAAGATGTGGATAGATTAGACTATAATAAAGAGTAAGAAGACACTGTTTACTAACAAGGTGGCTGACTTTCCTTATTATACCAAGAGATTTGTATATTTTCTTACTCACACAGTAAATCTGTTCTCTCCAACTCAAACTGTCATAAATAATTATTCCTAAGAATCTTGTAGATGATACTTGGGGCATCTCTATGGACTCAATTATAATTTTAGATAAATCCTGATTGTATGATTTTTTCCCACTGAAGATAATAAAGTTAGATTTTTTTATATTCAAAGATAATTTGTTCATTTTGAACCATGTGACAAAGGCATCTCAACCATCATTCGCATCCCTTATTAAGGAATTGAAGTTTGGGTTTGAGAGAACCAGTGTTGTGTCATCTGCAAACATAATTGGAGAAACGATGTTTGAGATGTTACACAAATCATTGATGTAAACAAGGAATAATAGTGGACCAAGGATGGATCCTTGTGGAACTCCACAGTGAAGTTGTGCTCTGTTGGAATGGCAGCCCTTTACACAAACAAACTGAGTTCTGTTTGAAACATAATTTGACAACCATTGATGAGTATCTTTATGGAAACCATATCTGTGAAGCTTAGCCAATAGGATACTGTGATTTATCGTATCAAAGGCTTTTGAGAGATCTAGGAAGACACTACAAGCAAACTCACCCTTTTCCAGCGCTGATGCAATCTTATCAACCAGGTGAATTAAAGCCATAGATGTGGAATGATTTGTTCGGAAGCCATACTGATGTTTAAAAAGAATTTCATTAGAATTTACATGAAAAATAATCCTTTTGTAAACTATTTTTTCTAAAATCTTTGAGAAGCACGGCAAAATAGAAATAGGCCTGTAGTTATTGAAACAACAAGGATCATCCGCTTTAAACAAGGGAATAACTTTTGCAATCTTTAAGTCACATGGTACAACTCCCGTCTTCAGAGACAGGGAAAAAATACGATGAAGAGGTTGCAAGATTGACTGCTTCACCTGCTTGACAAGGAATGCTGAAATATTGTCATGACCTGCTGCAGACAACTTCAGCTGGTCAATTACTTCACTTATTTCCTGGGTGTCGGGGAGCTCAAAGCTGGAGATAACAGGAAAAGTTCCTTTTAAGGAATCCAGTGGGTTTCCGTCACAGGAGGGGATGCTATCTGCTAGTTTCAGACCAATGTTTACAAAGAATTCGTTAAACTTTTCGGCGATATCAAATGGGTTGATTAAAGATTCTTCACCATTTCGAAAGGCAGAAGGCAGTTTAGTGGTAGCCTCTCTCTCTTTGAAGCAGCTGATTTATGACTTTCCAGGTGGATTTAATATTGTTTGAACACCTACTACATTCATCACTGAAATACTTTGGTTTTGCAGATCTAATTTCATGAATATATATATTTCGGTGGGATTTATACACACTGTGATTGAGAGGAGTGGGAATGTTGACATATCTTTTATATAGCTTGTTCTTTTTCTTCAACAACTTCAACAAATCAGGTGAAAACCATGGTTTTTTGAAATCTGAGTGGTGTTTCTTTACAAGACTTGTGACAGGAAAACATTCCTCAAAACAAGAGCAGAATACATCCATGAATGTTTGATATGCTGACTCAGCATTGTTCTCCTCATATATGTTATCCCAGGATTTGGAGTCAAGCCTGTCTTTATACTTGGAAATATTTTTCTCGCTCATTATTCTTTTAGAAATTTTTTCTTTAATGTTTTTAGCTTTGTTTGTCTTGATTTCAGAAAACTGAAAAATAGCTAAATGATCTGACAAGTCTAGATACAAAACACCAGATTTCATACAACCAGTCAGAGAGTCAGAGAGGATGTTGCAGCATGCTGCCCACAAACACCTCGACACCGCTGCTCCGGATGAGTAACATCAACAGAGATCCACTGGAACTTCCACGCCGACCTCGCTACATCCACCGGGGATCGGGGCGCCGCTTTGTTATGTCCAAATGCGGTGGCCACAACTCGATCGTATCCCTGTGGTCTGCATCTCAGCCGGTCGCGCCACTGCTGCGTCACCAACTACGTCATCGGAGCGCCGCTACCCCAGTCACTGATATGGCTGAGCGGCGCATTGGAAGACCTGGAGTGGATTACACTGTGCTTCGACCCCTTAACAAACTGGATTCAAATCCCAATATGTCACTGGAGCAACTGAATATACAGTCACTGACAAAGAAATCTGGTCTCATTCACCAACACATCCTGGACAAAGGGACGACATCCTCTGCCTCACAGAGACTTGGCAACCGCCTGAGGAATACTCATCACTCAACGAGGCTTGTCCACCAGGATATAATTACCTAAATAAGACCCGCACAACCGGCCGTGGTGGTGGCCTTGCTGTTTTCTATCGCAGCAACATGGTATTGTCCCCTGTGTCTGTCCCAAGTGCTAGCTCCTTTGACAGCCTAGTATTCAAATGTACCCATCCCTTCTCTGCAATAGTAGCTCTCATTTACCGCCCCTCCAAACCGCAACCAACATTTATTTCTGACATTCATGAGTTTCTAATCTCACTTTGCACAACATATTCTAACATTCTTATTACCGGTGATTTTAACACCCACATGGACTCTCACACTTGCCGACTAGCAGCTGATTTTAAACAGGTGTTGGACTGTTTCAATCTTCAACAGCTCGTAACAGGTCCCACTCACAGCAGGGGGCACGCATTAGACCTCGTCATCACCGACTCCCTCCCACTCACAGATCTTGAGGTCTATGATATTGGTGTTTCTGATCACTCAGCTGTTACTTTCAGAGTCCCCAAAACATCATTTCTCGCTAAACCCAGGCACCAGATCACCTTCAGAAACATTAAAAGCATTGATTCCACTTCCTTCTGTTCTCATTTACAACAGCTTTCCCCCTCTTCATTTTCAACTGTCAGTAACTTAATGGACTTCTACAATTCATCTCTCACCTCTATCCTGGACATTCATTCTCCACTCAAAATGCTGACAGTAACCTTCTCCGGCTCTGCTCCACGGTTCACAGATGAGCTGAGACTGATGAAGAGATCCGGCCGTCCTGGAGCTGCCTACAGAACATCTGGCCTGACGGTGCGTCAGCTGGCTTACCGGGAACATCGCAGATCATATGCAGAAGCTCTCCAAGGCCAGGTCAGACCACTGCTCCGCCCTCATCAACAATAGCCCAGGTAGCTCCAAACAACTCTTTTCCACAATCAGCCATATTCTCAAACCGCAAATCACTCCTTATCACAAACACACAGATGAAAACTCCAACCGGTTTCTTGACTTCTTCACCACAAAAATTGCCGACATCCGATCCTCTCTTTCACCTTCAAACAGCTCCTCCATTGACGTTCCTTCAACACCAGTTACACAACACTTATCACACTTTACGCCTTCAACGCAGCAGGAGGTCGAGGAAATCATCTGCAAATCCAAACCCTCCACCTGCTCCCTCCACCCTCTCCCATCCCCTCTGCTCAAAGTTTACAATCAATCCATCAGCCATCTCATAACGAAAATCATAAATGACTCATTGGCAAAAGGAATCGTCCCACCCACACTCAAACCTGCCGTCATAAAACCTCTTCTCAAAAAACCCACATTAGACCCTGAGCCCCTGTCAAACTACAGACCAGTCTCAAACCTTCCATTCATTTCCAAACTCCTAGAAAAAGTTGTTTCCTCCCAGTTACATTATCATTTCAAAAGCAATAATCTCTATGAAAAATTTCAATCTGGTTTTCGCCCCTCCCACAGTACAGAGACTGAACTCATCAGAGTTACAGACGACCTGATGATGGCCGCTGGTTCTGGTTCCACTTCCCTCCTCATCCTCCTCCACCTCTCTGCTGCGTTTGATACAGTCGACCACAACATCCTCCTTCACCGTCTCCAGCATTACATCGGTCTCACTGGTCCTGCCCTCCACTGGCTTCACTCCTACCTCACTGATAGGACGGAGTACGTGGCTCTGGGGGAGGCAAAATCCAGACCGCACACCGTCACTTGTGGGGTCCCCCAGGGCTCCGTACTCGGTCCTTCCCTCTTTACCATATACATGCTTCCCCTGGTCGTGTCGTCAACAAGCATGCAATAAACTTCCATTGCTATGCTGACGACACACAACTCTACATCAAAATTTCATCCAGCAGCTCTCCTGCCCCCTCTGTCCCCCCCCTCAGCTCCTGCCTGGAGGATATAGGGGCGTGGACAAGTCAAAACTTCCTGCAGCTTAACGGCTCTAAAACAGAAGCCATTCAAACCGGTCCTCCTCATCAACTCCGCTCCTCTCCTCTTACCTCTGTTTCATTCCTTGGTCTCTCCATCCCCCTCTCTCCCTCTGTTACAAACCTTGGGGTCAAGTTTGACTCCCACCTCTCTTTTGACAATCATGTCGCCTCCATTTGCAAAACATCTTTCTTCCACCTCCGTAACATTTCCAGACTACGTTCCTCCCTCTCCCTCCCTGCTGCAGAGAAGCTTGTCCTCGCCTTGTTTCCTCCAGGCTGGACTACTGTAACGCCTCCTCACTGGGATCTCTGGCAAGAGCCTCCAGAAGCTCCAGTATGTACAGAACAGCGCTGCCAGAGTCCTGATGAGGGGCGGAAATATGAGCACATCACTCCCATCCTTCACACTCTCCACTGGCTTCCCATTCAGGCCCGTATAGAGTATAAGATCCTCCTGCCCCCCCATCACTGTCTGCACGGTGCGGCCCCCACCTACCTCACTGAACTGCTCACACCACACACCTCCGCCCGGACCCGGTCAGGCCAACTGCATCGTCTGGTTCAGCCCAGGACACGGCTCAAAACCATGGGGGCCCGGGCCTTTGAAGCCGCAGCTCCCCGTCTGTGGACCGCGCTCCCAGACCACCTTAGGGCCCCACAGACGGTGGGCACTTTCAAAAAAGGACTGAAGACCTTCCTTTTCAGAAAGGCATACCAGCAATAACGTTGCTTAAAGTGTGCTGTGTTGCAATGTTTTTAGCCTGCGCTTGTTTTTAAATCCTGTGTCTCATGTAGCACTTTGAGATTTGATTTTAAATGTAAAGTGCATTACAAATAAAATCTATTATTATTATTATTATTATTATAAGAGTTGCTGATGTCTCTTTAACTCGTGTTGCTATATGAATAAGAGGGAAAAAATAATTATAATACAAAACATTAAGGCAGTCCTCAACAAGGGTATCTTTCTTTCTTTCTTTATTTGTTTGAGCAATTTACAACAAATTTCAAAAGGACATTATCTATAGATACATGACATTTGCTCAAAAGGAGCAGGCTGAAGCACTCAGCTGATAAACGCCCTGGAGCTGCGACTGCATCCAGTTACGTTCAGAAGATACCTTGTGAGTATTAGTACTCATAAACATATATATATATACACATATACATACACACATACATACATATATACATATACATCCATACATATATACACATGTGCAAACACATACATACATACACACATGCACCCATACACGCGCACATACATAAGCTAATAGCTCACGTCCCACTTAGTGCATATCGATTCAGTCTGATCTTCTTATACTGCCGTTTGAATTGTTGGAGAGGTACAGTTTCTAGATTGTTCCACAGATCAACCCCACTTCTTGTAATGAACATTAGTTTCATTGTAGTTGGAGAACAGTGCTTTTGGAAATTAGTTTTACCTCTGAGATTGTACGCAGCATCTTTATGACTAAACATTCGTTGGATTTTGTTAGGTAACATACCGTGTCTAGCAGGGCTGTCGCGGTAAACCTGTATTGACGATAATCGTGGTATTAAAAAATGAAATTTCAATATCGTGTTCAAAATGCGCACATGATAATATCGTAAAGAGGATCTAGAGCCACTTGAAACGTGTTGAAGTGTATTTTCAAAATCCGCTCCTGTTCTTCCGCCCTGCTTCGTCTCTCTCCTGCAGCCCCCCCCCCCCCCCCCCCCATATAAACACAGCAGCAGCGGTAGCGGCACGGCTCCCAGCTAGCGTGGCTCCCAGTTAGCGAGCGTCACGAGTGAACTAAACATGTCGGCGGTGGCCGACAGCGACAGCGAGACAGTCCCGTAACCCGAAAAAAGTGTGTTTAGCAGCACTGACTGTACGTTGAAGCTAGCCGGGTAGCAGTGGGGCCCCATTAGGTAGGTTCCAGACGTGTCATTGTAATGTGTCCGGGGGGTTTCAAGTTGTGTCGCTGATATCCGCCGTTTTCTCCGCCGGCCCCCTTCTAGCAACTAACCGGTGAGTACTCGGAAAAGGGCCCCATGCGGGGGATTTTCGACACGTTGTCGTTGCAGCGTCTAGTGTAGCGCCTTAAATCTGTCATTGAAATTGACTGATGTCAGCCGTCCCTCCAGCCCCCTTCAGCTCGGGGCCCTAGCCAGTAGCGGCGCCTCTGCTGGAGAGAAGCAGCTGCTGCTCATTCCGCCTCCGATTTAAACAAACAAACAAACAAAAATCCTCGGCAGTGTGGTGGTGGGACAGGATCTCACCCCAACAGGGCCGAGGGTCGATCTCTGTAACCGAGGTTATGGACAGTACGCACTGCTCTTTTCTGTTGTATAGTGAGAGAGAGCAGATTTGTTCTGCATGTATTTCCCCAGACTTCAAGGCAGTAGGTAAAATACGGCAGTACCAGAGCGCAGTAGATGGTGTAACGTGATCGGTAATCCAGAAAATACCTCGATCTGCCCAAGATGGAAATACACTTTACAATCTTGGAATCAATGTGAGCGATGTGGGGTTTCCATGACAGCTTATGGTCGAGCACAACACCTAGAAATGTATGTGTATTAACCATTTCTATAGGTTCATCATTTATTCTCATTATCACATCAACATTGACCTTTGTATTAGAAAATATCATCATTTTTGTTTTGTTAAGGTTAAGTGAGAGTTTATTTTCATTGAACCAATTTTTCATTGTATCTACTTCGGAAGTGGCCTCGAGCAGTAGCTGTGAGAGGTCTGTACCTGAAAGAGGATGGTAGCGTCATCAGCAAAAAGCACTAACTTAGCTTTCCCTGAGACATTGCACTGATCATTTATGTACAGCAAAAACAACAATGGTCCTAATACTGACCCCTGGGGGACACTGCAGGAGATACACTTTAACGATGACTTACATTCACCCATTTGAACATATCGCTGTCGATTTGTGACATACGAATTAAGCCAGTGGACAGAGTTGCCTCTGACACCAAATCTTTCCAACTTTCTAATCAGTACACTATGATTGATGGTGTCAAAGGCTTTTGTTAAATCGATGAATATTGCCAGTGTGATTTCTTTGTTTTCAGTGTTATTACTCAATTCTTCAGCTAAGTCCATCAGGGCCACAGCAGTTGAGGAGTTATTTCTAAAACCATATTGGCTGTCATTTAAGAGCTTGTATTTATCAATACAGTTAGTTAATCGTACTGTGAACAGTTTTTCTAAGATTTTTGAGGATTGTGGCAATAGAGAGATTGACCTATGATTCCCAGTTTGTTGTTTGTCGCCAGTTTTAAACACAGGGATGACTCTAGCAGTTTTCATTTTCATTGAAATACACCAGTTTGAAATGACAGATTGCATATATAATTTAAAGGTTTCACAATGTCAAAAATGACACTTTGAATCAAAGCCAGATCCAGATTGTCACAATCTATTGATCTTTTGTTTTTTAAATTATTCACAATACTGATAATCTCATCATGACCAACTGGTTTTAGGAAAACAGAATTTGCATTATGAGTACAGACATCTGTGTGCACACGGGATGAGCCAGAAGATGACATTTCCAGAGCCAGTTGAGGGCCAATGTTAACAATTAGTCATTAAAGCAATTCACAACTTCATTAATGTTGGAGGTTTCATTGTCATTTACAATATAAAGCTCAGTGGTGCAGTGTGGTTTACTCTCCCTCCTAAACAGTCTATTCAACACCCGCCGTATACCCTTCATATTGTTTCTGTTATTTTCAAGTAAAGTTTGATAATAATCCTTCTTACATTTCCTCAGGATTGAAGTTAATTTGTTTTTATATAATTTATAACGTTTTTCAGCTTCCGGTGTTCTACTGATAAGACATTTTTTGTATAATTGATTTTTCTTTTCACATGCTTTGCGAAGGCCCTTTGTCATCCCAGGAGCGCTGTTATTCGGCCTCTTCACATTTTGTAGGGATACCAGAGGACAGTGTAAATCCACTAATGGTGTGAATATTGTTAAGAATGCATCGTAGGCCTTGTCTAAATCATTTTCTATAAAGATAGCGTTCCAATCTTCAGCTTGAAGACTTTGTCTTAGGGCTGAAATTGATTCGTTTGTAAAGATGCGTTTGTCGGACATCGCCCTTCCACTGATGCTCTGTTTCCTATTAACTGTGAGACGAAGTCTAGCAAAGATGGGGAGATGATCACTAATGTCACTATACAGAATTCCACTAGTAGTCTTACTGTCGATGATATTGGTAAATATATTATCTATCAATGATGAACTATTAGTCATAATCCTGGTAGCTTTTGTTATTTTAGGATACATCATTAAACTACACATAGAATTTACACATTTTTCGACTGCATTATATTTATTTACGCACAGAAAGTCTATATTAAAATCACCGCACAATAACAGATCCTTGTGGGAATGATCTACAAATATTCGTTCAAAGCAATCAATGAATTCCTCAATATTAGAACTTGGGGGTCTATAAACACAACTTCTGTTTATCCATAGAGATTTCAACAGTGACACACTCCATTATATCATCTATTACAATAGACATATTTTCAATTAACCTACTGCTAAGTTCCTCATGTACATATAGGGCAACCCCTCCTCCCTTTCTGCTGTTCCTGTGCTTACTGAAAATTCTATAATTAACCAGATTAAAATCAAGGATATGGTCAGTGTCCCTTATCCAGGTTTCTGATATTGCACTGATGTCAAAAGGTTTAGCTAATAGCTGCAGATAATCACTGATATACTGTGAATTTGCTCTTAGGCTCCTGGCATTGAAGTGGATTATGGTCAGAGTTTCAGACATGTTTTGGGAAAGAAGCATGTTTAGACTTTGTACCTGATGATAATTACAGTTCTCTGGCATGTAGCAAAAAAAGTTACTGTCAGGATCGATCTCATCAGAAGCATCATTATTGTTTACAGTTTGGGCCACGATGTTAGAGGCTGCTCGCTCTTCTTCACCATCAGCAGAAGAGCTAGCAGAGTGCAGAGCAACATCAGACAGCTTTTCCTTTTCTTTTTTTTTTTAATTATTTGTTTCCTTTTTTTGTAAGATCAGCCTGTCCACTATTAGTACTTGTCCAGTTCATGTTCTTCCTTTATCCACAGCTCCCTTGCTTCTTCAGGCGTTCCGTTTAACTTGATGTAGACTCGACCGTTGTAGGACCATGCTGACTGGGTTTTGTTCTGTTTCTTAAGCATTCTTGCTTTTCTCGCAATTTCCCCATTTTTCTTTGTAAGATGTTCATTAATATACACATTTGTCCCTTTTAATTTATTTCCTTGTTTTAAGAGAGCAATTTTAGTTTTCCTACTCACAAATCTCGTGATGACAGGAGGCTTTTCTTCGATGCCTCTCCTTGGGAGTGGATGGCAGGCTTCAATGTCAGAGCTGTCCAGGGCGATCCCTGTACTGCCCAGAAAGGCGATGACTTGTTGCTCCGCTGAATCCATGTCCTGCTGGGTCGCTTCTCCTCCCGTAGCAGCGACTCGGGCGTATGACTGTGGCTTGATGTCCAGTCCTGAGATCACCACGTCGTTAATCCTTCAATATTGCTCTAGAGCAGCAACGCGTGCTTCCAAGGCAGCAATCTTTTTATCCTTTTCTTCAATACTATGTTTTAGATCTTTCACCTCTTTCACAAGCTCGATAATTGTTTTCTGTTGTTTAGTCAAATTCCTGATTTCATCAGTCAAAAAATTCAGGGATTTTTTCATTTCTCCAAGCTCTTCCTCAATCAGGTTCAGGTTTCCTGATCTCGGCATTGTGTGTTGGTGGTGCAGGTCTCAGAGGACTCTGGTCGCTGATGGTGCAGGACTCTGGTGGCTCCGGTAGCCGCCGGCCTCCGGTAGCCCCGGCCTCCGGTAGCCGCCGGCCTCCGGTAGCCCCGGCCTCCGGTAGCCGCCGGCCTCCGGTAGCCGCCGGCCTCCGGTAGCCGCCGGCCTCCGGTAGCCGCCGGCCGGCCTCCGGTAGCCGCCGGCCTCCGGTAGCTGCTGCTGCGGGAGAGGAGGAGAGGAGAGCACCCTCAGGTCTTTTCTACTGAATCAGGGGTGAACCACACACGGCACTCTCAGCGTTCACGTTCCTTGAACTTATCTTGCACTGAGCGTTGACAGTGTCTCGCCTGGCGTCCTCATCGCCGGCCGCGTCCGTCCTTCCGTCCGGAGCTGTCTGCTGACACCTGCGTGCTGAGGAGCAGGTGTAGCGCTGCTGCTCTGAGCCACGTGGGTTCACAGCCTTTGGCTCAATATCAATTCTCCAAGTATATCCCACAAAAAGGCTGCTGTTGCCACGTTGGCTCTCTGCTTCTGGTGATGAGACTGACTTGTGTTTAAGGAGATTTAAAGGCGCCTTAAGGAGTTTGCACGTTTTATGCGAAACAGCGCCCCCTGCAGGCCTTGGGCGTAATGCAGCTTAGTGAAAAACTCGTCCCTGTGGCTCCCGTGCACGGAAGAGGGGAACTCTTCGCTCGTTTAGCAGCGCTCAGTAAGATGTCAGTGTCTTCTCCCTGGTGGAGTCTGTGTGGAGCTGCAGTGCTAGAAGCCAGTCTGTTCTGACTTCCTGGAAGATCCTGCTCAGTTGTTGCTCACTAAGCATCTGGAGGAGTAATGGCGGACAAAACGAAACCTAACTAATCAGGCCAGCCGGAGCGCGCATTACGTCATTCCTCTCATTCATTCCCCAAAAAAACTCTGGAGCCGGACCGGCACTGTGACTTTCAAGTGACAGTTTAGCCTGTTAGAGGTTCTGGTGATGAATCTGTCAGAGCTCATTGGACACAGCATTAAAAATGTGGAACATATTTATGGTGGAAAATAAGTATTTTTAAGGTTGTAAAACTCCTTAATGCACCTTTAAGTTAAAGTCACCTAAGATGAAACAATATTTATTCTCACGGTTCACACGGTCAAGTAAACAAAACAAACCTTCATTAAAGTCTCTGATGACAGAATCTGGAGGGCGGTATATCGCTCCAACAATAATACTCTTTCCTCCAGTGACAGGAAGTTCAACAAAAATAGACTCAACGTCGGACATGTCTGTTCTCAGAGAAAGATCATGTCTTATTTTGAAATCATAATCAGAATGAATAAACAGAGAAACTCCCCCTTTTATTCTGTTTTCTCTTACATCATGGACTGAATTGTAATTTAGAAGTTTAAATGTTTCTTTAGAGTCTTCTGTAAGCCATGTTTCCGTTAATCATGCTTAAGTGAAGATAAATAATGAATAAAGTTGTCATAGTTAGATGATAGACTTCCTATGTTGAGATGGAAAGAAGAAAACATATTTGCTGGCATAGAAGAACATAACTCATTGAATTGAGATTCATCATAATAATTACAGAGGTTAGAAATGTCAAATGTGGAAAAAAGTTTTGATTGGGTCAACATCACCATTGTAGGCATCAAACTTAGGACCATCAAAGGGCTTGAAAGTCTGATCTTCCGAGGCAGAGCAGCAGTCAGCTGTAGAGTCCATGGGTTCAGGGTCTGGGACTAAAACAGCTTCATCCATTGTTTTAATTCAGAACTAATAAGTCTTTACTCTTGTTAACAAAACAAAAACAACACATAAACCAAACTCAGCCTCATGTTGAACCTGCACTTCCACCTTTGGGCTTCATGATCAGCTTGTCAAACCGTAGGGTGGCGATGTCACCTCTCTGACGGGCAGCCTTGAGCTCTGGGAGGAGATCTCTCCTCTTTTTCTGGACAGCGTCTGGAAAGTCCTCATTAATGTCGACGTTTGAGCCTTTAAGCTTGTTTGCACATGATTGAATGGTCTGCTTGTCTTTGAACCTCAAAAGCTTGACAATGATTGGTCTGGGCCTTTTAGCCTCTGTGGGCACGCTCAATTTCAATGTTTTTGGCGTCCAAGCCCATGTTCCTCTGAAGCACAGCTCTGACTTCCCTTTCCGACTCATCCCAGTTTTCACCCTTTTCATCTGGGATTCCGTCCACCAGGATATTGTTTCTCCTGGTCTGGTTCTCAATGTAATCCAGTTTCTCAAAACAGTCTAGAGAAGGAATCCCAGCCAGGTCCCCCTCTACTCTACTTTCTTGATGGCGATGTCAAGTGGTTTTATTTTTGCTACTGTTGTTTTGTGCTTTGGACATCTCGTCCACACCTGCATGGGTAAATTCCAAACTGGATTTTACCCCCTGTGGATCTCTGATTACATCATCCGTTCTTTTGTTTACACTCTCGATCATTTGAAGTTTTCCTGTTGCTGCTGTAACATTTCTTTGTAAAACTCCTTTTGTTGTTCAGGTAGCTGGGAGACCACACTCATTGTTACAGGTGTCTCTTCCTCTGGTACTGAGAGGCCTTTAGCACCTTTGGGAGGCATGATGTCATTAGATTTCTAACACAATGTACCAGTCACAATACACCTTCTGGATACCAGCTGCTGCTGCCTGGTGGTAGCTGGTGGCCCGGTGGCTAGCTGCTGCTGCTGCCTGGTGGTAGCTGGTGGCCCGGTGGCTAGCTGCTGCTGCTGCCTGGTGGCCCGGTGGCTAGCTGCTGCTGCTGCTGCCTGGTGGTAGCTGGTGGCCCGGTGGCTAGCTGCTGCTGCTGCCTGGTGGCCCGGTGGCTAGCTGCTGCTGCTGCTGCCTGGTGGTAGCTGGTAGCCCGGTGGCTAGCTGCTGCTGCTGCCTGGTGGTAGCTGGTGGTCCGGCGGCTAGCTGCTGCTGCTGCCTGGTGGTAGCTGGTAGCCCGGTGGCTAGCTGCTGCTCTGCCTGGTGGTAGCTGGTAGCCCGGTGGCTAGCTGCTGCTCTGCCTGGTGGTAGCTGGTAGCCCGGTGGCTAGCTGCTGCTGCTGCCTGGTGGTAGCTAGTAGCCCGGTGGCTAGCTGCTGCTGCTGCCTGGTGGTAGCTGGTGGCCCGGTGGCTAGCTGCTGCTGCTGCTGCCTGGTGGTAGCTAGTAGCCCGGTGGCTAGCTGCTGCTGCTGCCTGGTGGTAGCTGGTAGCCCGGTGGCTAGCTGCTGCTGCTGCCTGGTGGTAGCTGGTGGCCCGGTGGCTAGCTGCTGCTGCTGCCTGGTGGTAGCTGGTGGTCCGGTGGCTAGCTGCTGCTGCTGCCTGGTGGTAGCTGGTGGTCTGGTGGCTAGCTGCTGCTGCTGCCTGGTGGTAGCTGGTAGCCTGGCGGCTAGCTGCTGCTGCTGCCTGGTGGTAGCTGGTAGCCCGGTGGCTAGCTGCTGCTGCTGCCTGGTGGTAGCTGGTGGTCCGGTGGCTAGCTGCTGCTGCTGCCTGGTGGTAGCTGGTGGCCCGGTGGCTAGCTGCTGCTGCTGCTGCCTGGTGGTAGCTGGTAGCCCGGTGGCTAGCTGCTGCTGCTGCCTGGTGGTAGCTGGTAGCCCGGCGGCTAGCTGCTGCCTGGTGGTAGCTGGTGGTCCGGTGGCTAGCTGCTGCTGCTGCCTGGTGGCCCGGTGGCTAGCTGCTGCTGCTGCCTGGTAGCCCGGTGGCTAGCTGCTGCTGCTACCTGGTGGTAGCTGGTAGCCCGGTGGTTAGCTGCTGCTGCTCTGCCTGGTGGTAGCTGGTAGCCCGGTGGCTAGCTGCTGCTGCTGCCTGGTGGTAGCTGGTAGCCCGGTGGTTAGCTGCTGCTGCTGCCTGGTGGTAGCTGGTAGCCCGGTGGTTAGCTGCTGCTGCTGCCTGGTGGTAGCTGGTAGCCCGGTGGCTAGCTGCTGCTGCTGCCTGGTGGCTGATGCCGAGCTGCTGTGGTTGTTGCTCGTATGGTGGTAATCGTTGGCGATGATGATCCGACAAGCCCCGTAAGCGTCCCAGGCTAACAGCGGCTAACAGCAGCTAACAGCGGTGGTGTACCAGCTAATGACGGCGGCGATCCGCGGAGCGTGGGCAGCGATCCGGGGAGCCCCGCAAGCGTCCGAGGCCAGCGGTGGTGGTGCACCGGCAGGTGACGGCGGCGATCCGGCAGGCCACGACGGCGTCCCAGGCTAGCTGCGGTGGTGTACCGGCAGGTGACGGCGGCGATCCGGGGAGCGTCTTCCGGGTCGGCGTGGCTCCCCTGACGCGGAGCGTGGAGCTGCTGGGGGCAGCCTCAGGCCTTTTCCCACAGAGTTGGAGGTGAACCACACTCACACGGGGGATCTCGGTGTTCACTTTCCTTTAACTTATCTTTCACTGAGCGTTGGCAGTATTTCTCCTTGCGTGTCCGTCTCCGGCCGTAGATGGCAGCGGGGGTCAGTTCACTCCAGCAGAATCGACATGCTCCGGCAGCAGCGTGCAGCGCTCACGTCAGAGTCCGAGCAGACATCAGAGCCGAGGAAAGCGCGAGCTCCGGCTCTGCACCGGCGCACACACCAAGAGAGATCAGATCAGATCAAGGCACAAATTTCACTGGAGCAAAAAATGAACTGACAAAGGCTCTAAAGGAACTGGACAAAAACAGACTGACGGCGTACCGGGCTGAGAAGCACTGTGGCTTCATCATGAACGTACCTGATGCCAGTCACATGGGAGGGGTTTGGGAACGACAGATCAGGACGGCTCGGAGTGTCCTGAGCTGGGCCCTCTCCAAAAGTGCTGGAAGACTGGATGATGCATCTTTAAGAACATTTTTCCATGAAGCGATGTCCATTATGAACAGCCGCCCACTCACAACCAACAGCATCAATGATCCCAAAGGCCTCGAACCACTCACAGCGAACCGTTTGCTTACCATGAAGAGCTCCATCCCGCTGCCGCCTCCAGGAGAATTTGTGACTGAAGATTTGTACGCAAGGAAAAGGTGGCGAAGAGTACAGCATCTGACGGAGCAATGCTGGAGTAGATGGAGAAAGGAGTGTCTGGCAAACATCTCGCTCAGACAACGCTGGCACTCTTCAAGACGAAAAATAAAGATCGGAGATATCGTCATTGTCAAAGAAGAAGAGATTCCCCGCAATGAGTGGAGACTCGGGAGAGTGCTGGATGTTTGCAAGATGAGGCTGGACTGGTTCGTAAAGCCACTGTACAAATGGGAAATAAAACGCCGAAGAATCAGGGGCAAAGACTCAATTATCTGTCCTTGAACGTCCCATCCATAAATTAGTTGTGCTGATAGAAAACAACTAAAATGTGCTCTAATGTCATCAGTCTGTGAAACAAAGCCGTGCAGACAGTTGAAAGTATCAATTCAGAAGGGAAAATGGTTGGATAAAGAGTATATTTTTCTATTTAAAGTTTAAACAATTGGATTTACCATGGTCCGAGTCACATGGTTAGAGTCAAAGGTCATCTGCGCAGCGTCAGTGGCGGCGGCTGCATGGCGGAGAACGCCGAGTTGGCTGCTCAGCCGAACGCCAACATGGTCAGAAAGTAAGCGTTACGCCGCGGCTGCAAAACTGCAACATTCTACACGGGAACTTGCATTTTATGCTTTCATATGTTGTTGTGTGTTTTTTAAAACAGTTTCCTGTCATTTCACGATGGTTTGTAGCTTTAAATGCCGGATGTTGTGAGAGACTTGATGAAATCGATGCTTTGTAAATGTTTTGTTTTATTGTTTTGTAGTTTTCACGGTGTCCATGGCGAGGAAGAGAGATCGAATAAACTTGCAAAAGACATCAGTATGAAGCGTCCCATTGCTTTGGACCGGTGAAGCTACACCTCCTCAGAGGGACAGGAGAAGAGGGAGAGACAGGAGACGTCCTCAGAGGGACAGGAGACGAGGGAGAGACAGGAGACGTCCTCAGAGGGACAGGAGACGTCCTCAGAGGGACCTTGTTCACCAAAAGAAACGAGTCCAAAGATTTTTTCTGTTTGACTTTATTAAAAATGGAAAATACAAAAAAACCACAGACAGTGAATGCATCGCAGCAGCTACATAGGTCAAAGGTCACCTTCTGTTCTGATTGGACGGCTCAGTCTCAGCGGAGCTCTCTGATTGGCTGAGCAAACTCAAAGTCAATTCATCCAAATCAAACAAATCGAAAGAATTTCAAGTGAGAATCAAGAACCTGCAGAACCTTCAGGAACCTGCAGAACCTTCAAGAACCTGCAGAACCTTCAGGAACCTGCAGAACCTTCAAGAACCTGCAGAACCTTCAGGAACCTGCAGAACCTTCAGGAACCTTCAGGAACCTGCAGAACCTTCAGGAACCTGCAGAACCTTCAGGAACCTGCAGAACCTTCAAGAACCTGCAGAACCTGCAGAACCTTCAAGAACCTGCAGAACCTTCAGGAACCTGCAGAACCTTCAGGAACCTGCAGAACCTTCAGGAACCTGCAGAACCTGCAGAACCTTCAAGAACCTGCAGAACCTTCAGGAACCTGCAGAACCCAAACCAGCGTAAAGTGCAACTTTCAAAATAAAACAACAGAAGAATACTGATCAGGCAACCAGACGGCAACCGCACACCTCGGCCAATCAGAGCCCATCTCTGAGGAGGAGCTGAGGAGGAGGAGGAGGGGGGTCAGGAGGATGGGCTGGGCTGGGGGTCAGGATTGGGGGGGTGGGCTGGGGGGGTCAGCATCAGGAGGGGTCCTGAACTCGTCTCTCAGGCCGTCATCTTCAGTCTTCCTGCAAGAAAAAAAAAGCAGTTAGTCAGAAAATCTCCAAGAGTCTCAGCGAGTCCCAATGAGTCCCAACGAGTCCCAATGAGTCCCAACGAGTCTCAGTGAGTCCCAACAAGTCTCAGCGAGTCTCAGCGAGTCCCAATGAGTCCCAACGAGTCCCAATGAGTCCCAACGAGTCTCAGTGAGTCTCAGCGAGTCCCAACGAGTCTCAGCAAGTCTCGAGTCCCAACAAGTCTCAGTGAGTCCCAGCGAGTCTCGAGTCCCAACAAGTCTCAACGAGTCTCAGCAAGTCTCAATGAGTCTCGAGTCTCAACGAGTCTCAGTGAGTCTCAATGAGTCCCAAAGAGTCTAAGCGAGTCTCGAGTGTCAACGAGTCTCAGCGAGTCCCAACAAGTCTCAGCGAGTCTCGAGTCTTTCTTTCTGCTCAGAGAGCCCCTCCCCCGCCCGGCGCCACGCCTCTGCCCCGCCTGCCGGTGTTTCAGATGAGCTGGTTTCCGTGTTACCTGGTGACCCTGTAGAGGTTCTAGTGACGCCGGTTTTCTCTTCAGTGAGTCTGATTCTAACATCTGCTGCTTCCAGCAGGTTTGCAGGAACCGTCACTCGTTACCATGGCAACCAGTTCATCCGTCACACCGGGCGGCGGTCCGCTGGTCGTCTGCCGCCGAGCTCCTTCAACAACTGGCTCCACCTCTGCTCCAGCGTTTCTAGTAAGAAGTGTTTCTCAGCACCATCCAGGTCTTCCACTTCCTGCTTCCTGTTTGCTGTTTCCTGTCTCCTGCTTTCTACTTCCTGATTGCCATTTCCTGCTTCCTGTTTCCTCCTTCCTGCTTCCTACTTCCTGTTTCCTGTCACGTCACTCCGTACTCGAAACACCTGGCAGAACCGATAATCCCCGTTCACTCTGCTCCGCCTTCAGGTCCGGTTTAGAGACATGGAGAGGATCACTGATCGGCGAGATGATCCGGATCAACCAGGTCTGGAATCTGATCCAGTCCGAGAGAACCGGATCCTCTCAGGGTTTTATAGGAACCGTTCACAGTCTGCTGAACCTACAATTCCATTAGGAGGACGACTTTTGGACCCATGTAAACCTGGCCACTGAGTCACGAGTCCCACTGAGTCCCACCGAATCCCACTGAGTCCCCGCTGAGTCCCGCTGAGTCCCACTGAGTCCCACCGAATCCCACTGAGTCCCGCTGAGTCCCACTGAGTCCCGCTGAGTCCCGCTGAGTCCCACTGAGTCCCACTGAGTCCCGCTGAGTCCCGCTGAGTCCCACTGAGGACAGGTGGACAGCAGCCCCCTTTGGTCCGGACCAGCTGGTCCCAGGTTTCCGGCTCATCTGATCAGGTGTGATCTGGACTCTGGTCTGAACCAAAGAGGTGATCTGATCCACCTGAAGACCCAGATCTCCACAGACAGTGTGAAAGCAAAGCCGGCGAGCAGCAGACCAGGAGGACGGGACGTGAGCGCAGTGCATTCTGGGTAGTAAACACAAAGTGAGAGGCGTGACTCTGAAGATGACGAGGAGCAGGGCTTCAGGGACACCTGGTCCCACTGGGTCTGAAGACCAGATAGCACGGCTACCCGCTAGCTTAGAGTGCTAAGGGGGCGGGACTTCTGAATTTGGTCTGGACCAATCAGTGAGCCAGGTTTCCACCTCCTCAGTCTCTGATAGCTGTTTGGTCAGCTGCAGGAGCTGCAAGACCTCCAGGTGGTCCGGTGCACAAACCAGGTCAATTGGATCAACCAGATCAACCAAGTCAACCGGATCAACTGGGTCAACCAGATCAACCAGATGAACCAGGTCAAGCCCCAGATCCAATCCAGTACCCAGACTGTCCTCGTGTGAAACAATTCCTGATCCCACTCAGTCCCGGGTCCCACTGAGTCCACATCAGTGAAACCTGAAAGCCCGTCTCCTCTGGTCTCCATGGAAACCTCGGTTTGGGATCTGGTGGCTCACCTCTCAGAATCAGCTCAAAACAAACACATCTGGACCTAGAACTGGTCTGCAAGAAGACCTGGAAGAGACACTGAGCCTGGTTCAGGGTTCTACTGGGTTCTGCTGGGGAGTGGTTCCAACATGAGGACACCTGGAGGACCAGAGGATCTGGTCTGACATCATCGTCTGCCAGGGTCTTCTGGTTCTAAGAGTCTCTAGAAGTTCTCCAACAAGAACCCCTGGAAACCAGCCTAAAGGTCACCTGGAGACCCCCTGAAGGTCACCTGGAGACCCCCTGAAGGTCACCTGGAGACCACCTGAAGGTCACCTGGAGACCCCCTGAAGGTCACCTGGAGACCCCCTGAAGGTCACCTGGAGACCACCTAAAGGTCACCTGGAGACCCCCTGGAGACCACCTAAAGGTCACCTGGAGACCCCCTGAAGGTCACCTGGAGACCACCTGAAGGTCACCTGGAGACCACCTGAAGGTCACCTGGAGACCACCTGAGGGTCACCTGGAGACCCCCTGAAGGTCACCTGGAGACCCCCTGAGGGTCACCTGGAGACCCCCTGAGGGTCACCTGGAGACCCCCTAAAGGTCACCTGGAGACCCCCTGAAGGTCACCTGGAGACCACCTGAAGGTCACCTGGAGACTCCCTGAATGTGTTTGGACCTGTTTCCATGGCAACCTGAGGATTGCAATCTGCTATTATTGATGGATAAAAACCGGTTTGGCTCTCCATGGTCAATGTTCTCAGGGTGGGCGGGGCGGGTGGGGGTGTGGTTAGGGCTGGGGGTGTGGGTGTGGTTAGGGGTGTAGTAAGGGGTGGGGGTGTGGTGGGTGTGGTCAGGGGTGGGGGTATGGTGGGTGTGATTAGATGTGGGGGTGGGGAGTGGTTAGGTGTGAGGTCAGATGGGGTGTGGGTGTGGTTATAGGTGGGTGGGTTGGGTTTAGATGGGGTTGGGTGGGGGTGTGGTTAGGGGTGAGGGTGGGGGTGAGGTTGTGGTTAGGGGTGTGGTTAGGGGTGGCGGTGTGGTTGTGGTTAGGGGTGTGGTCAGGGGTGAGGGTGGGGGTGTGGTTAGGGGTGTGGTTAGGGGTGAGGGTGGGGGTGTGGTTGTAGTTAGGGGTGTGGTTAGGGGTGAGGGTGGGGGTGTGGTTGTGGTTAGGGGTGTGGTTAGGGGTGTGGTTAGGGGTGAGGGTGGGGGTGTGGTTGTGGTTAGGGGTGTGGTTAGGGGTGAGGGTGGGGGTGTGGTTAGGGGTGAGGGTGGGGGTGTGGTTGTGGTTAGGGGTGTGGTTAGGGGTTTTTCGGGTGCGGGCGGGTGCCATGCTCAGCGCTCCATGCCACAGCCGTCCACCAATCAGCGCCGTCCACCTACCTGTCCCCCGTCCCCCGGCGGCGGGCCGCCTCTGTCTACCTGTCTGTCTGCAAACCAACCAATCAGACCACAGAGTGACTCAGAGGGGGCGGGGCAGACAGAGCGCGGGGCTCCTCCTCCTCCCGCCCTCCTACAGCTCAGACCTGCGGCGGCGAGGAGCGCTCAGTTACTCAGCCGCCGTTTCCCACAATGCTCTGCTGCAGAGCCTCAGGACAGACGGCAGGACACACTCCAGACACGCACAATGGAGCAGTGTGTGTGTGTGTGTGTGTGTGTGTGTGTGTTGTGTGTGTACCTGAGGACAGCTGGGACTGGGACCTCCTGCGGGAGCTGCTGGGGGTCCTGGAGGTGGAGGACAGGGTGGAGGACAGGGTGGAGCCGGCGCTGCTGGCTCGGGACAGGGGGAGGGGGAGGGGCGTGGCCGGGGGGGAGTCCAGCTGAGGAGCAGAGGTCAGAGGTCAGAGGTCGCCGGGCAGCGGGGCCCCGGGCCGCGGGCCGGCCGCCTCACCTCGGCGCCGTCGTGGGTCGGCGAGGACGAGGCGGACGAGGCGTCGAGTCTCCTGGAGGACGAGGACGAGGACGAGGACAGCTCCACGCTGCGGACGCGCTGCGCGAACTTCAGCGAGCACAGAGACTCGCTCACGTTGCCCGGCAACGGGGACACCTGGGGGCGGGGCAGAGGTGAGGGCGGGGCGGGGCGGGGCGGGGCGGGGCGGGGAGCGTGTCGGGGGCGGGGCCTACCTGCACCATCATCAGCGTCTTGCTGGCCCCGCCCAGAGAGTCCTGCAGCAGGTAGGTGAGGCGGGAGTTCCTGAAGGGGACGTGGGCGTGCCTGGAGCGCAGGGCGCTGATGACGTCGCCCAGCGCCGACAGAGACCGGTTGATGCACTGCGCCTCCCGCAGGCGGCCGCCGGCGGCGCCCGACCGCCCCACCCGCTCCGAGCCCGCCAGGTCCACCAGGTGCAGCCGGCCTGGGAGAGACCGGGACCGGGACCGGGGTCAGGACCGGGGGGTGTGTACCCTGGGTGTGTGTGTGTGTGTGTGTACCCTGGGTGTGTGTGTGTACCCTGTGTGTGTGTGTGTGTGTGTGTGTACCCTGGGTGTGTGTGTGTGTACCCTGTGTGTGTGTGTGTGTGTGTGTGTGTACCCTGGGTGTGTGTGTGTGTGTGTACCCTGGGTGTGAGTGTGTACCCTGGGTGTGTGTGTGTGTGTGTGTGTGTACCCTGGGTGTGTGTGTGTACCCTGGGTGTGTGTGTGTGTACCCTGGGTGTGTGTGTGTACCCTGGGTGTGTGTGTGTTCCCTGGGTGTGTGTGTGTGTGTGTGTGTATACCCTGGGTGTGTGTGTGTACCCTGGGTGTGTGTGTGTACCCTGGGTGTGTGTGTACCCTGGGTGTGTGTGTGTACCCTGGGTGTGTGTGTACCCTGGGTGTGTGTGTGTACCCTGGGTGTGTGTACCCTGGGTGTGTGTGTGTACCCTGGGTGTGTGTGTACCCTGGGTGTGTGTGTACCCTGGGTGTGTGTGTACCCTGGGTGTGTGTGTGTGTGTGTACCCTGGGTGTGTGTGTACCCTGGGTGTGTGTGTACCCTGGGTGTGTGTGTGTGTGTGTACCCTGGGTGTGTGTGTGTACCCTGGGTGTGTGTGTGTACCCTGGGTGTGTGTGTGTGTACCCTGGGTGTGTGTGTGTACCCTGGGTGTGTGTGTGTGTGTGTGTGTGTGTGTGTGTGTGTGTGTACCCTGGGTGTGTGTGTGTACCCTGGGTGTGTGTGTGTGTACCCTGGGTGTGTGTGTACCCTGGGTGTGTGTCCCGGTGCTGGGGTTGGACCCGGTCACGGTGACGGTCAGCAGAGCGTGGGATCTGGAGCTGTGCTCGTTCAGGTTGGTGCAAGCCGTGGCCCGGTTCCTGTGGCCCAGCTCCAGGACCTGAGGACACACAGACAGGGACAGACCGAGTGAGAGTGAGGAGGCTCAAGCCGTGGCCCCCGTCCTGCGGGGTCCTCACCTTGTTGATGTCTTCGGGACTCTGGACGGTGAACTGGGTCAGTCCGGGGACGTAGAGCTGTCCACTGCCGTCCGGGTTCAGCTTGATGTCCAACTTCTCCGAGGGCTGGTCCACCAGCAGGTCCCTGAGAGACCGGGACGGAGAGACAGGACGGGACGGAGAGACAGGACGGGACGGAGAGACAGGACGGGACAGAGAGACAGGACAGAGACAGAGAGACAGGACAGGATGGAGAGACAGGACAGGACAGAGAGACAAGTGATTTTTAGACATTCTTCTCGTCTCTAGATCGTCCTCGTCTTCACAGGTTGTTAAATCAGAGCTGATCAGACTGTCCATGGTTTAAAGACAGGTTGGGATGTCCTCTATAGGTCCTCTGGATGTCCTCTATCTTGGTGGTGTCTCAGCAGTGGACAAAGGGCCGAAGTGACCAAGTTGTTGGGAAGCAGGACTCTTGTCCTCTGAGACAGCTGGGGTAGAACGAAGACCCACTGTCCCCCCCACCCCACCTTCAGACCCTCTGTCCCCCACTGAAGTCCTCCAGGAAGACTGGGCCCTGATCCGTCCCTCCACTGTCCAACAACAAGTCCTCTCTGACCCAGTCTCCATGCAGAGGATTGTCTCACTCAGGGACAGGGTGTCCTGTTTGAGACGGGGACAGGGTGTCCTGTTTGAGACGGGGACAGGGTGTCCTGCAGACACTGACTATCTCCCTAGTTGGTTATGAAGACACTAACATCGTCTGCATGAGCAGAGACAGTTAGGGACAGGTCAGGGACAGGTCGAGGACAGGGCGGGGACAGGGCGGGGACAGGGACAGGTCAGGGACAGGGCGGGGACAGGGGAGGGACAGGTCGGGGACAGGACAGGGACAGGGCGGGGGCAGGGCGGGGACAGGGACAGGTCAGGGACAGGGCGGGGACAGGGGAGGGACAGGTCGGGGACAGGACAGGGACAGGGCGGGGGCAGGTCGGGGACAGGTCGGGGACAGGGCAGGGACAGGGCGGGGACAGGTCGGGGACAGGGCGGGGACAGGTCGGGGACAGGGGGGGGGACAGGTCGGGGACAGGGCGGGGACAGGGCGGGGACAGGTCGGGGACAGGTCGGGACAGGTCGGAGACGAGAGCTGCAGCCAGGCTGTAGAGCTGTCCTGAGAGGGGACAGTCCTGAGTGTCCCCCACCGCACCGGGACCGAACCACTCAGTCCTGACCCCCCACTGAGGATTCACCCTGTCCAAGACGTCCTCCTGGTCCAAACAGACCAAGGGGGACGCTCTCAGACCTACTAGAGTCCAGAACCTGTCCTAACAGGACATGTTGTCCATGATGGTTCTGTCTGGTCCGTGTGAGGGATCGGGTCTCAGGCGTTCTCTGGTCTGTCAGATAAAGGTCTGGAGGACACCTGGGAGTCCGTCCAGAGCCGGGACACTGGAGCAGGACAGTGCAGCTCGTTGACAGAAGACAGGAAGGGAACCCAGTCTGGAACCGTCCAGCAGAACCCGGAGAACTCCAGAAGTCAGCAGAGACTCGGTCAGTCCCAGGATCCGGTCCAGACTCCAGCTGTCCCAGAACCCTGAACCCAGAACCCTGAACCCAGGACACTGAACCCAGGACCCTGAACCCAGAACCCTGAACCCAGGACCCTGAACCTAGGACCCTGAACCCAGGACCCTGAACTCAGCAGTCATCTCCATGTTTCTGCTGGGACCAGGTACCTCAGACCAGCTGAGGAGCAGGGCTGATTAGATCCACCTGGTCTGAGGTACCTGGTCCCAGCAAAAACATGGAGATGACTTGATCAGGCTCCAGTCTCCCACCTCTGCCCTGATCCCTGAACCCTGATCCCTGAACCCTGATCCCAGAACCCTGATCCCTGAACCCTGATCCCTGAACCCTGATCCCTGATCCCTGAACCCTGATCCCTGAACCCTGTTCTGGAGCAAAGACATTAAGTCTCCAGCTGACTAACAGCAGTGGAACCTTCAGCGCCCCCAGATCCGGTCCTCCTCTGGACCTGGTTCCATGGCTGAGAGGAAGAACCCCCGTCCCCCCTGTCCCCCCTCTGCAGATCGAGACATCCAGCTGTGTCTCAGAGACAACTGTCCCTCCCCCTGAGGGTTCTGCATGGAGAGGTAGAACCGGAGAACCAGGTCCAGGAAGCCGCAGCAGAACCCGCCATCAGACCCAGAACCGGACCCCCAAGCTGCTGTTCAGGAACCAGGAACCAAGAACCAGAGAACATCTCAGACCAAGAACAGAGACCGACTGGAGGACCGCCTGGACTCCAAGACCAGAGACCACGTGGAGGACCGCCTGGACTACAAGACCAGAGACCACCTGGGCTACAAAGACCAGAGACCGACTGGAGAACCGCCTGGACTACAAAGACCAGAGACCACCTGGACTACAAAGACCAGAGACCGACTGGAGAACCGCCTGGACTACAAAGACCAGAGACCGACTGGAGAACCGCCTGGACTACAAAGACCAGAGACCACCTGGACTACAAGAACAGAATCGGATCATACAGACCTGAAGCCCTCAGTCGGACCATCCCAGAGACTAGATCAAATCCACCAACACACTTCACCAGGATCGACTGACACAATTTACTGGGATCCACTGACACACTTGCGGGATCCACCAATGTCCTCTACTGGGATCCACCGATCCACCGATCCACACTACCGAGATCCACTGACACAATCTACCAGGATCCATCTACACTACTGGGATCCACCGACACAATCTACCTGGATCCACCGACACAATCTACCTGGATCCACCGACACAATCTACCTGGATCCACCGACACAATCTACCTGGATCCACCGACACAATCTACCGGGATCCACTGACACAATCTACCAGGATCCACCGACACAATCTACCTGGATCCACCGACACAATCTACCTGGATCCACCGACACAATCTACCAGGATCCACCGACACAATCTACCGGGATCCACTGACACAATTGTCAGTGGATCCCCCCCTGTTTAGGCTTGAGGGAAATGTCACAGAAGTGGTTCAGGTGTACAGACATCTTGGGTCTTGCTTGACGAGGGCCTCTGCTTCAAGACACACATTGAAAATCCCGTGAAGAAACTGAAACTCACATTGGGTTTTTTCTTCAGAATTAAATTTAGTTTTTCTTTCAATGTGAAAAAGCGGCTTGTCACTGCAACATTTTTATCAGTTTTAGATTATGGAGACCTGCTGTACATGAAGGCCTCAGCTCAATGTCTTCAGAAGACTGACACCGTTTATCGTGTCTCACTGAGGTTTATTACACCTGCAGAGCTCTGGCTCGTCATTGTGATCTGTATTGTCGTGTGGGACGGACGCCTTTGTCCACCGGGAGGTTGGGACATTGGTACATTTTTATTTACAAGGCCATGCGTGGTCGACTGCCCTCCTACATCTGCAACTTAATCACATGAAGAAGTGTTGATTCTTACGGCTCACGGTCAAATGATCGTTTGTTGCTCTGTGATCCTTTTGCCCGAACAGAACTGGGGGAAGAGCTTCATCCACTCTGCTCCCACTGCAGGGAACATGTCGCAAACAAACTGGAGATGAACCGACCTTATCTCATTGAACACATTTAAAGCCAGACGGAGCTCTTGAAATGGAATCTTTAAATAGTAATTGTTTTATGTAATTTGATATGGACATTGTTTGATGTTTTTATTGTAACAGTTGTAACTTGCTGCCTCTGGGCCAGGACTCCCTGGAAAACAGGCTCTTAATCTCAACGGGATTCTCCTGGTTAAATAAAGGTTAAATAAAAATAAAAAAATCTACCGGGATCCACTGGCAAAATCTACCGGGATCCACTGACACACTATCAGGAACCACTGGCACAATCTACCAGTTTCCACTGATGCAATCTATTGGGATCCACCCACACAATCTACCAGGATCCACGACACAATCTACTGGGATCCACCGACAGAATCTACCGGGATCCACAACACAACACTACCGGGATCCACCGACACAGAGGAGGACTTAGAGAGAACCTGAGAAGACTGCAGGTTCTACACCACAGACCAGGCTCACGGGCCACAGAAGTCCTGCAGGGTCCACCACGATAGAGCAGATCCATCGACCTCAGACCCCCTCAGACCCCCTCAGACCCCCCCCCAGACGCCCCCCCCCCCCGGACCGGGCGTCACCTCAGCGTCTCGTTGTAGATCTCCAGCATGCTGACGGAGACCTGGTGGTCCCAGTCGGCGGATCGCTCGGTCACCTGGGAGAACAGCAGGCGCAGCGCCCGCTGGTTGATGCCGGGGTCGTCGGCCACGCCCTGCGGACAGAGGGGGCGGGGCTTAGCGGCGGCCGGCCGGGGGGGGGGGGGGGGGGGGGGCGGGGCTTAGCGGCTCACCTCCATGGTGTAGGTCTTCCCTGAGCCGGTCTGGCCGTATGCGAAGATGCAGACGTTGAAGCCGTCAATACAGGAAGTGACCAGATCCCGGACCTCCAGGAACACCTGGGGACCCAGCAACGGACGTTCAGAACCCCAGCTGACCTCTGACCCCGCTCCCGCACCTTGCCCCGCCCCCTTACCCTGGCCCGCACCAGACCCCACCCCTTACCTTGCCCCAAACCCCCTGGCCATGACTCCCAACCCCGCCCCCGACCCCCGCCCCTTACCCTACCCCGCCGCCGACCCCGACTCCCAACCCCGCCGCCGACCCTGCCCCCTGACCCCAGCCCGCCCCCTGACCCCAGTCCCGCCCCCTGACCCCAGCCCCGCCCCCTGACCCCAGCCCCGCCCCCTGACCCCAGCCCCGCCCCCTGGCCCCAGCCCTGCAGCCTGACCAAAGCCCCGCCCCCTGACCCCAGCCCCGCCCCCTGACCCCAGCCCCGCCCCCTGACCCCAGCCCCGCCCCCTGACCCCAGCCCCGCCCCCTGACCCCAGCCCCGCAGCCTGACCCCAGCCCCGCCCCCTGACCCCAGTCCCGCCCCCTGACCCCAGCCCCGCAGCCTGACCCCAGCCCCGCCCCCTGACCCCAGTCCCGCCCCCTGACCCCAGCCCCGCCCCCTGACCCCAGCCCCGCCCCCTGACCCCAGCCCCGCCCCCTGACCCCAGCCCCGCAGCCTGACCCCAGTCCCGCCCCCTGACCCCAGCCCCGCAGCCTGACCCCAGCCCCGCCCCCTGACCATGCCCCAGACCCCGCCCCCCTCCACTCACCTCCTCCTGCGAGGCCTGGGGGGGAAAGACCCGGTCCAGCTCGAAGGTGGTGACCTTGCCCCTGCTGGACAGGTGGAGGACGGCGTCGTCCTCTGAGTCGAAGCTCAGCAGCGTCTCAGCGCCGGCGGAGTCCTGCTCCTCCGGGCGGACGGGACGGACGCGGCACAACACCCGGATGTTACCTGGGGGGCAGGGCGTTGCCACGGCAACGGCTCCATCAGCAGAGGGACAGGAGAAGGGACAGACAGAGGGACAGGTGGAGGACAGGTGGAGGACGGGTGGAGGACAGGTAGAGGACAGACAGAGGGATGGGTTAAAGACAGGTGGAGGACAGAGGGACAGGTGGAGGACAGAGGGACAGACAGAGGGACGGGTGAAGGACAGGTGGAGGACAGAGGGACAGGTGGAGGACGGGTAGAGGACAGACAGAGGGACAGGTGGAGGACAGAGGGACGGGTGGAGGACAGACGGAGGGACAGGTGGAGGACAGGCGTGTCTCTGACCTTTCAGCCGGACCAGCTCGTCGTGACATTTCTTCCTCAGGTTCATTTCCCGCCTGTATTTAGAGAGAAGCTCCTGATTGGTGGAGCTGACCTGAGAGATCACCTGACAGATCTGACACACACACACACACACACACACACACACACACACACACACACACACACACACACACACACACACACACACACTGTGTTAAAGAACTATGTAATCCTGTGTGTATGTGCCTGTGTGTGTGTGTGTGTGTGTGTGTGTGTGTGTGTGTGTGTGTGTGTGTGTGTGTGTGTCACCTCCTGCTTGGCCTCCCTGATAGCGTTCTCCAGCATGGAGGGAAACTCCTGAACCTGCTTCTTCAGACTGTTGTAGTCGGAGGTCAAAGTTCGCAGCGCCGGCTGAAGGCTGAGCAGATTCATCCGGACGCCTGGAGCACAACAACACCATCAACAACACCGTCAACAACACCATCAACAACAGCAACAACACCGTCAACAACAACACCGTCAATAGCAACACCGTCACCATCAACAACACCGTCAACAACAACACCGTCAATAACAACAACACCATCAACAACAACACCGTCAACAACAACACCGTCAACAACAACACCGTCAATAACAACACAGTCACCAGCACCAACAACACCGTCAATAACAACAACACCGTCAACAACAACACCGTCAACAACAACACCGTCAACAACACCGTCAATAACAACACAGTCACCAGCACCAACAACACTGTCAATAACAACAACACCATCAACAACAACACCGTCAATAACAACACCGTCACCAGCACCAACAACAACACTGTCAATAACAACAACACCGTCAACAACAACACCAACAACAACAACACTGTCAACAACAACAACACCGTCAACAACAACAACACCGTCACCAACACCATCACCAACACCGTCAACAACAACACTGTAACTAACACCAACAACAACACCGTCAATAACAACACTGTCAACAACACCAACAACACCGTCAACAACAACAACACCGGTAATAACACTGTCAACAAAAACAACACCGTCAATAACGACAACAACAGCAACACCATTAACAATACCGTCAACAACAATACCAGCAACAACACCGTCAACACATCAACATCGTCAACAACCCCGATGCTGCCGCCGCCGTGCTCCACGGGACAGTCGCTGTTCTGGGGGTCAAAGGTCATCATCTGGCTGGGCAGTGTGGCCCAACGGCATTCTCACACACACACACACACACACACACACACACACACACACACACACACACACACACACACACACACGGACCGGCCAGGTTCTCGTGCACGGCCTTCATCTCGCTCTCGGCCCGGACGAAGGCCTCCTCGATGACCCGGTTCTTCTCCTCCTCCAGGTTCTGCATCTCGGCCTCCAGCTGGCCCTGGGCCCGCTCCATCTCCCCCTCGTAGACCAGGATCTGGGGGGGGGGGGGGGGGGTCAGTCCTCTGACAGACAGACTTCCTGTCCTCCACTTGTGTTAGTGTGTTAGCTTAGCGCAGTTCTGCTAACAGTTCCAATGGGCCGGGAAACAGGAAGTCTGGAAACAGGAAGTCTGGTCATCTCTGCACAGACCGCTTTAAGTGGTGGAAGATGGACAGATATGTGGACAACTCCACCCTGACCAGTCCACCCCGGCCCCGCCCCTCCACCTGGCCCCGCCCCTCCTGCCCCGGCCCCGCCCCTCCACCTGGCCCCACCCCTCCTGCCCCGGCCCCGCCCCTCCACCTGGCCCCGCCCCTCCTGCCCCGGCCCCGCCCCTCCACCTGGCCCCACCCCTCCTGCCCCGGCCCCGCCCCTCCACCTGGCCCCGCCCCTCCTGCCCCGGCCCCGCCCCTCCACCTGGCCCCGCCCCTCCTGCCCCGGCCCCGCCCCTCCACCTGGCCCCGCCCCTCCTGCCCCGGCCCCACCCCTCCACCCTGGCCCCGCCCACCTGCGTGCGCAGCTGTGTGCAGCTCCTCTGGGACTCGTGCAGCTGCGCCTCCAGCTGGCGCAGCAGCGCCCCCTGGGCCGCCAGCTGCTCCTGCAGGACGCCGTTCTTCGCCCGCAGCTCGCTCGCCGTCTTGCGGGCGTCGCCTGACTCCGCCTCCTCCGCCTGGGTCGCGTGCTGCCGGGGGGAGACCGCCGTCAGACCGCCGGGCCCCGCCTCCACCCGGGAGCCCGCCCCTCCTCACCTGGACCCTCCGCTCCAGCTGCTCCTGCAGAGCCTCCGCCCGCCGCCGCTCCTCCTGCAGCCGCCGCTCCGCCTGCCGGGCCTGGCCCTGCCACAGCCCCGCCTCCCGCCGCGCAGA